>NW_027500235.1:0-97748 GCF_021521415.1 Bidens hawaiensis
TCTTGCTGGCAGAGGCTCCTTCCGGTTGCTCATCTTCTATTCTTTGGTTTTTCACCAAGTGAGCCAGCCTGCCTGACTTTACATCCTTCTCGATCGCATCCTTTAAATGATGGCATGCGTCGGTGTTGTGGCCCGGGGACCTGTGAAATTCACAATATTTGCCACTGTTTTGCGGTCCCTTATAGTGTAGTTGCTTGGGGGGCTTGAATTGGACATTCTCAGTACTTAACACCTGTGAAGGTGTTTTAGTGAGGGGTGTCCATATTCTTGGCAGAGGTCTGCTAGGATCTCTGCCGCCCTCCCTCTTGTCACCCTCCCCGCGATTACGAACTTCTTTTTGGGGTTTTGGTGATGTTGGTTGCGCTTGTTTTTCCGCGGAAGAAAAACTTGTTGGCTGCAACCTGGACCATACAGAGTTCTGTTTGGCCCTCTTCTCTTTGCTGCGCGGTGATTCTGCCTGATGCGCTCTTTCTCTTGCCCTATCTTGGGCAATCTGTTTCTCATTTTCTCGCGAAAACCTCGCGATGCCTCCATTAACTTGGCCCACGTGGTGGGCATACCATCTTTTGCTTACGAGAGCCCGGCGGAGTTGATCACTGCGCGCGCCTTGTATTAAAGGCCAACGCGCAGGAGCTGCTCAGTTATACCCCCGATTGCCAGGGATTCCTGATTGAAACGAGTGATGTAATCTTCAATCGTTTCATCATTCCTGCGTATGCAGTGCATGATGTCATCAGGATCGCGCGTGTGTGCCTGCGCTGCTGTACGAAGTGGGCTTGGAACTTTTCTAATAGTTCCTCGAACCATCAATTTGCCCTGTCGGCAAGCTCTCGAACCATACCCGCGCTGCGCCCGTAGAGGCAGCGAGCAAACATATGACACCATGTTGGCATCGTCCAGCTCTCTAGGTTTCCCGTGTTATAGAAACCTTGCAAAAAGTCATCTGGATCTGTTGTGCCATCATATCTTGCCCAGACCACTTGGCATCTTTGTCTTGTGCTGGATGGGAGCCTGCGCGATGCGCGCAGTAAACTTTGAGTGTTTTACCAGGATGGCTGGTCTGTAGGGCGTGGTTACGTCCACTTGCCCTCTGACCGGTGGGCTATACGGCATGTGCAGATCCAGATCTGCTCTGGCTCCAGGCGCCATGTTCACAGGCGCGCGGAGCTGCGAGCCTCCTGCATGAGTATCCCGTGTCTTCCTCATGCTATGCACTTCTTCATCACTGAACTCAGTGTGTGCAGTGTGAACAGAATGTCCTTCTTTCCGGCTGCGCGCGGCCTTTTTGTAGTCTGCTTATCAAAAGCTTGCCTTTGTGTTTGGTCGGCTAGCTTTTTCTGCTTGACCATTTCATTGTATTTTTCCATCAGACGCCGCTGCTCGTTTATGAGCCATTCATTTGGATCATTTGTTTCTTCTTCTGGACCCATTGGTCCTTTCAGTTTCGCGCCGGCCATATTTTGTAACGTGAGATCGTCTGGAGGAGTTTCAGTCTGGCCGTGAGGGGTTGTGACGAAGGGACGGTTGCTGGTGGTACGCGTAGAATCACGCGGAACCCTCAGAACCTGCTGTCCGTCGTTAACACCCTCACGTTCAATATCCTCCAGAGCTTGATCAACGTTACGAACTCCAGAAACCATGGTGATTGATTTTTTTTTATAGATCTGATGAGATCTGATTGCCGTTTGTAACAATGGATGGCGCCAATGAAGAAACGTGGATCTACTCACTGGTAGCAGATCTACTTTCCTCGGGTGTGATTATACTATTTCACCGATGGTTCTTCTGGGTCTGTGTTCTTCCACCTACAAAATGAACAGCGCCGTTACTTACCCCTCAGAAAGGGACAGAGGGGTCCTCTTTGGGGTAACCCTCCGGCGTGAGAATCAGTATATTGTGGAGAAGATGATAATGAGTGTAAAAGAATCTCAAGAGTATTGCTGAATAGCTGAATACCCTCTGATTGTGAGACTGTGTGTTTGTATGTAACTGATTGTGAGTGAAAGTAATTCAATATGATTGAATGTGATATCACTGCTTGTAACTGTCAATGATTGAGTATGAATGTGTCATCAAAGTGGAGTTGATGCTGTATTTATAGTGCTAGGGTTACCACCGGTTGGGCTCAACCTCGTTGGCTTCCTCCAATCGCACTGCGCCACATGTCCTCTGGGACACCTGGCCGCTTTCTCGTTGGTTGTAATCACGTGGTAACACATGTGTCATGCTGAGTTGTCGACCTTTCATTTGGCAGCTGTCAACATCAGCATATTCTTACTCCTTAAAAAGATGCCTTCTGGAAGGTTGTCTGACGTGCACAATCAAGGTTGCCCCTAATCCTGATTTGGATAAGGACGAGGTTGATTATGCGCACGTGTGATATGCGCCCATCCTGAGGATGCGCGAAGTCTTCTCTTTATTCTCACGCGCAGATATTTCATGCGCAGATGTGATATGCACGAGGCATGTGATATGCGCCGCGCGCTGATGCGCTGCGCGCATCTGTGATGCGCGAGCATGTGTGTGTCTGGGCAGATGTGATATGCACGAGCATGTGATATGCGCCGCGCGCATATGTGATGCGCGAGCATATGTGTGCCTGGGCATATGATGCCTGAGCATGTTTTGTATGCGCCATGCGCATAGGTTTTGGCTTTGTGCCTTCATAATGTCTTTATCTTGTGGGTTGACCCGCTTTGCTCGGTGTTGAGGCGGGTACATACCTCTTCAAGAATATGTCGCGCATGCTAAAGAAATGTTTTCATATTGTCATAAAATTTAAATATTCAGTATATAATCAAGCAGTTGCAAAGTCTCTAAATATATTAGATTTATTTAAGATTTTTGTTTAAGAAATTAATAAAAGCTAACTTGAAAATCAAGATTGAAAGTTGGGGGGCCAACAGTATCATAGCAACATAGCTGGGATTGAGTGAAATCTAAGTCTCAATTATCCAACCTAAAAATATACTTTTTACATTCATATAAATAATATAATTAACAAAACTTATCTATTTTTTTTTTTCGAACGTCAACTTTCATTGAACAAGCCAAACTAGCAAAAAGCTAAGGCCCAGAAAACAACACAACAATAAACACTTAGAAAAATACATCAATCTCTCCAAGATAAACTTTTAAACGACGATTTATGCTTTATCCAAAGAAACGCCAATGATTTAACTTATCTATTCATGGGGCTTTTTTTCCTCTTAATTTTGAAATATTGGGTATATCAGTTTATTATCTTAGCTTCTTGAAAATTATCCATTGAGATTCTCATATACATCACTTGCTATTCTAAATTATATATAGGTTTAAAGTCGTTAATCATGCTATACTTAGGGTTAGGAATGTTGTTCGGGTTTTTTAATTGGATTTTGGGTGTTTTGTTATAGGAATCATGCCGGATTACCGACCCAAATAAGATTCGGGTTTGTTCAAGTAGGATTAAATCGATATTCAGGTTTTTAGCTATAGGGTACAATGTATACTTTACAATCTAACTCAACATGATATTTATTAAATAATAAGCACAAATTGTCGTATAAAAACACTTTCATTATGCTCTTTCAAATCATATTAATGAAACCAAATCTTTTTAGTCGCTCAAACAACCATCATCTTCCAACATAATAAGTAATTACTTATATGGGACGAAGATGGATAGCAACATGTGTGTGTGTGTGTGTGTTTTATGTAAATTCATGTTAATCGGGTTAACCCAGTTGGCCCTTTTTTAACCCAATTACCAAACCGAATACTACTTTTAGGTTTCATATTACATTTGTCGGTTTCAGGTGTAATCCGGTTGGGTTAAATGTTATTCAGGTTTGGTGCTCTCAGGTGTAATCCGGTTGGGTTAAACGTTATTCGGGTTTGGTGCTCTGGTGTAAAAACGACACCCCTACTTCAGTGTAGATGGGCTTAAACATATATGTTCAAAGTCCAACAATTGTTGAGGGACTTGAGGGGGTGGTTTTTGTATTATGAACTATGCTGGGTGATAAGTGATTGTAGTGAAAATCAATTATCAACGTGCTTGTCGGTGACAAATGAATTCTTGTGCCGTTTGTCACTAGTGTTAGGTGTAATTGAATTGCTTTTATAAGAGGGACCATATTCAAAAGTTACAAATAGAAAGGTCGAATTGCGAGTGATTATCACTTCTTGGATCGGTTAAGATTACTAGCGAGGATGATAAAATGGGTATGGTTGGCTAAGCCGGATGATGTATCGTCTTCACCGTCAAATCAGCCCGCAAATTGTCACAAAATCAATTTGTGAGTTGTGTCAAATAAACATCGTCTATACGAATGGCTTAGTTTGATACCTACAAGGTGAATATTTTCTGTTGGTGAACTTTATTAGGAAGGATCGTTAGCCAACCTGCATTAATGAGAAAGAAAATTCATGTTGGGACGGTGGAGTGTTCTTTTTGCATAGACCATTGTCACAGCCCCCGACCCTTATACCCCGTGATGGGGAGCCGTGAACATTGATTGGTGGTATCGGTGTTTATTAAACTATTTTGCAGCGGAAAATTTCATAAGAACCGTAGTTAGGAAAAATGATCAGAGTTATAAAAACACCATGATTATTATATTGATAAACCGGGAATTTAATCCATTTTAATACAAACATAAGTTTTATAGGGTTAAACCTAATTTACAAAACATGTTTCTTTATTCTGGTGACAAGCCACTTATTTAAGCTGGAAGCCCGCAGGCATCATTCCTTTGTCTCTAACAAGTCACCTGAAACATGTTTAAAATATTTGATCAACAAGAAATACTGGTGAGTACATTCATTTGAAAATGACACATTTTACAGTTACAACATTAAGATGTTTTTACACCTGCCTGCTTACCAATTACCGAAAGGTACTTGTCACTCGACCGTATCTATGATTGTGGTCATATTACTTATTAGCTAACACTTGTCCAATAAGTAACGTGTAATAGCCCAGTAGGCAAGCCTTGTATACAAAACCCCACAATACCAGTAGTAATCATCCTGTAAGTCTACAGAGACTTAATCACTGTAATGTATTTAAAATACATTAAAAATATATTTGAAAACAGTTAGACCATTTGCCATGAGTTTTATAAGCTTTGAAATCATCATGACAATGTCGGAAAAATAGTTGTCTCACGTAAATGTGAGTGGTACAAAAACTCGAATGTCTCACCTTTCAAGTTTATATTAAAGAACACCTCCTGGTATTAAGCATCTAGGATAAACACAATGTAGTATAACTAGATTAGTATAAAACCAGTAATCATAACGATAATCACGAGGAGTATAAACTTTACACGATGGCACAATGTCATACCTTAACAAGCAGAGCTTTCGGATTCGTGTATATTTCTTTCGATCGGATAGGGTATCGTTACGACTCGGGTATTATACCGTTAATATGTATTAATATGTGTGTGAAATTTCAGAGAGAAAGAAAAGGTCTGAGCAAGGAATGAACGTCCCATTCTCAACCTATTTATAGCTGGTTTTGGACCCCATCGCGTATGGCCATAAATAGAAAGCCATCGCGTATCGCGAAGAAACATGTAGCTATGATGAGTCAGCCCTAGGCCTGCTACGTGGCACTCCACGTGTCCACTGCGTAACCTTCACATTGCGCCATCACAAAGTGCGTCATCAAAGCGCCTATCGCACTTCGCCTGAGCCCGCGTTTCCGCTAGGACCACTGGGTGTGATATGCCTTATAAGAACATTAACATAGAAATTTCCTTTCTTATAAAGAGCTCACTAATTTGTTAATCTAGCGATGTGGGACAAGATTTTACAAACCTATTTATACTAAGGTGGGAGCCTCTCATTTTCTTTCCTCCACCAATGTGAGATGGAATTTTCCTTTTTCCATTTCCTTACTTGTTCCTTCTTTTGTTCCTTTATTTATTTTTATGGTTTGTTATAACCATGCAGAAAATATTAAACATCTATTTATTATGTGCTCGTTGACGGAAACAATTTAACAAGGTATTGCTAAATAATGTAAAACCCCGCCCTTTAATGCTATTTCAATTTTGAATGTCATTGATTACGATAATCACTTAGGCTGAAGGCCAACTCATAGCAAGATAACCCAAGTAATTTTTCAGGTTGTATTATGAAGTATTGGGTAGCAAGGAACAACAAAACGTTTAATGGATTAAACACGAGTCCAGATCCGGCCAAGAGGGGAGGCAGGGTAATCGGCGGCCATAGGCCCCACACCTCGCTAGGCCCGAATTTTTGTTTTTTTTTTAAATTATATATATTTTTATGAAAAAGAATATGTTTAATCAATGTTTCAACATAATTACATAACCACTAGCTTGGTCTAGTGGCAAAGAAATATGACATCAAATCTAAAGGTTGTGGGTTCTAGTCTCATCTGAGACTTTTTAAGTTTATTTTTATACAAAAGTTTTTTAAACAACTCAAATCATAACCAAGTAAGCACATTTAAAATTAAATTGTTTAAACTCAATAAAATGTTCCTTTCACTTAAATCCCAAAAAATATTTCGCCTTTGACCCAAAAAAATTTCGCCTTCTCGGAGCCGACCCTGCACGAGTTTAAGTGCCATAATGGAGGAAAAGGAAATAAAGATTCTAACCTTTCTTTGGGTAACTCCTAAATCAATCATGATCGGGGTGTAAGTATGATATTATAAACTTGTCGTATGTATTTCTTTGTTTTTCAGGTTAAGTCTGTGCCACATACTTTTCCGTCATACTTCCTCAAGTTATCTATCTACTTCTAACAGAATATTTTATTTAGAACTCAATGGTTTGCAAACTCAATTTTTTTTATGTATACTTAAAAATAGTTAGAAAGCAAGGTTTACTTAAAAAGTTTATATTAGGTGTAACTGAATTAACTTTGATAAGACGGCAAGACGTGATCAAATTCAAAAGTTACTAAGTACTATTTAAAATGGTCCATGTCATGCTTGTTTGAGTTCTTTTATTATCATGTATCTCAAGGGTTGGTCCAGTCTCGTCAATGTGGTAAAAGTAGCACCTTGTAATCATGAGCATGAAGTTTAAATAACTTATGATCGAAGAGTATGTTGCCTTGGTTCCATCAAGGACACGAATTTTATTATGTATTATTAATATTTGTGACTATGTTTGCTGGGAATGTATACAAAATTCGGTTGGCTCCAATACTATACTTCTCCACATTGGCCCCTGGATTGTAAGAAAGGATCAATCGGAGTTAAATAATAGATCAGATGAGAGGCTAGTTGTTGATTTTCGATCGACGACAGTAAACAACGGCCAACATATCGATCATGTCGCCCTCAGGCAGTGTTGTAAAAATTCCGACGCCGATTAATCTCCGATCAATTAAGTCGTCACCCCACTGACTTGTCTACGATAAATCCTCATTTGTCCAAAATTGGTGAAAATTGAGAATTTTATACATAAAATTTGGAAGATATATGTATATTTAAAAATATACATATAAATTCTAACCCCATTAATCGCTAGTCCCTACAAGCTACCCCACCGCTCGACTAGTGCTTAACGATTTTACAGCACCACATGCGGGTGATTTTAGGGTTAAAACCAATGCTCTAATACGATAAAACTGTTTACGGAAGGCATGAGATCTTCATACACAACCATGGATCTTCACACACCACGTTTCGCCTATACAACTCGTATAGAGTTACACGCGTCGTATAGCACTGTAACAACGTGAAAATTTCGAGTTCAAAGTATTAACTTTACAAAGTCTAGGGACTAAAAATGCCAAATTCTAAAATTGAGGGTTAAAAATAAAAATTCTGTTTTCTTGATCTATAGCGGTACGCGCCGGATCAAAGGAGACACCCATCGCGGTACGCGATGGGATGTCTGACACGTTTTGACACGTGTGCCACGTGGCACACGGTGGCACTGCCTGCTGCCACGTGTCACCACGTGGCAACACTGCCGCCACGTGGCGCAACGGCTGCCACGTGTCAAAACGTGGCAGGCCTACTGGGTGACTCACCTGGGCTATGTCGCGGTACGCGACGGGTTCCCAGGGACTGGGCGCGGTACACGATGGGGACCAAAATTTTGTCTATAAATAGCGGACAAGGGCTGCTCATTTTCACATCCCAACTCAGCTCTCACTTCTCTCTAGTCTCTCTCTAAAATCCCGACAAAACATATAAACGATTTCCTCGATAAGCGTGCCTCGAATATCTCGTTTGTGTACAACGTTTCCTCGAAGTTCATACCACCCTCCAGCCACATACAACCAAGATGGTGTTTGTTCTCGAAGTTTGTGCCAACGAGTGTTGAAGATTTGGCGTACCTCGATTTGCGTGCCGGGAAAAGAAAAGCAGCGTCGGAGTGCTGCTCAAGTCCCTAGAATTTCTATACGCCACTTAGGTTAGGCGTAATATCGAATTCAATATAATTTAATATAATATTCAAGTCATAAGCCTTAAGTCGAGGTTATATTCGATACCTCGATAAAAGAGAAAAGAAAACATAACAAATAAATGAATGAAATATATGATTATTGAATATTGTGATTACATATATGTGTGTGTAAGTATATATGTATATATTCTTGGTTATGAAAATATTATTTAATGAATAAAGAGTATTCTTAAATAATAAAAGAAAATGATTACGTTTCTTAGAGAAGAAGAAACGTCGGGTTTTATTATAAACTAAAGGTTTATAATTTACTTTTAAATTAAAGGTTTTAAAGTAAATAAGAATTGAACTAAAGGTTCAATCGAGGATTGAGATATAAGACTAAAGGTCTTAAGTCGGATCGTGTATCCGACTAACAAATATTTATACTCGTACTAAAGGTGCGAGATAAAGAAGGGAAAGACCCTTGGACGGTGAGTGAAGCCGATCCTAAAGAGATAAGGTGAATACGCCCCCAAACTTTTATAAACTTGTTTTCAAATGATTCAATTTGTTATATGAAATTGTTTACAAGGAACTATGTGTTCCTAAAACTGTTATAACTATGGGTATGAACCTAGCCCTCATGTTGTGGTATACGTATGTCTGGATCCTTACATAGGTGGTACTATGCGATGTATGGGCATGATCACACCACCCTTGGTCGTAGGATGCTCTCCTGTAGGTAGTATGACCTTATGTGTATATTTACAGGTACTTAACTAAGTCGAAAGCTGCGGTGTTTGCTGAGGTGATCTAGCGTAGAGGCTGTAGTTTATAATGTGTTATTTGACTTTGTTATTCCTAAGCCACGTTGGGCCGAGGCAGGCGTAGTCTCGAGGGGTAATAAAGTAAAAGAAGTTATTTTGTGTCAGCGTGTTCACCAGCATTCGTTGCTGACGTATTTTATTACATTTTGCCGGTGAACAAAGTTAGGGCTTGGAATGACGAAGTATTATGATATCCGATGGCTCGGATTTTGTTTTGTAAAACTCTTAACAAGTTAAAATGGTGGTTTGTAAATATAAACGACTAATCTTTTGTTAACTTAACGGGTATTTTATAATCCCGTCTTTTATATAAATATGTTACATTTTCGATCCTTAAAGTTTATAAAGTCTTCCGCAAATTAACGCAACTCTAATTTATTTACACTTTTGGTACCAACTATTAATCATACTCCTAGGCCTTAGATAGGGGTGTGACAGGTTGGTATCAGAGTCATCGATATTAGCGAATTGGGTATCATAAAACAATACCCAAGCTTAGATCCAAGTATAGGAAATAATTGTTTATGTGTTTTTAGGGATAAGATAAGCTGGTAACCTTTTTTTCCACTTTACACTCTAAACCACCCATCATGTTAGATGTCTTTTAAAGCTCATATGGAGAGTTATGTACGCAAGGCAAAAGAAGCCAGAATTGCCGAACCTTACCTCGAAGACAACATGAGCGATGGTTACTATGAAGCATATTTTGACCAAGACGTGGAACGAGACTTGTCCAAACCAGTATTCTACCCCGGAAGTAGACACTACCCGATAGACGTTCCCGAGAGTCCACCAAAACCAAGTGTTGAACCACCAAGACACTCAAGTTATCATTCACCAACAATTCCGATGTATCAACCTTCCGAAGTACCAACTTACCAACCCTCGGAGGTGCAACAATACTATCCAACCAGATACTTACCGAATCCTCACCCGTCTTATGCCTTCCTTTCCAACATACCTATCAAAGAGGAACCAAGATCCCCATCTTTCGACTGGATGAAATGCCATTCCGATCCTGTCGATGGTATACTGGAAGCTCGACTTTTAATGAAGTCAGCTCGCAACCCAACAATATTGAAGGGTTGTCCCGAAGACCCAAGATGAGGATAATGATGCCTTTTGAGACTTTCCAGATGCCCTCAATGAACATTGAGACTACACAACCAATGGAGGAAGATGAACCGGAAGAAGAGGAACCATAAGAGGAGGATCCTGAAGTAGAAGAGGACCCTGAGGAAGAATCTGAGGAAGAATCAGAAGAAGAGCATCCTGATAACCCTAATGAGATATCAAATCCAATAGAAGGATCACTCACTTCCCAAAACGCAAGCTATGGTTCTGTGGATCCATATGTCCAATACTTGGAGAAACTCAGGATCCGGACTTCGTCAAGCTTTCCACCATTCCAAGGAGAAATTCCTTCAATCCAAGAGCAAGCCGATGAGATCCGAGACAGAATCAAGCTGCCAAGACCTACCTCTACCTTTCATCCGATATGGATTATGTTTCATATTCAGAACCGAGGAATCACTACGAGATGGTGACACTGGGTTACCACGACCCACCTCCACAATATGGATACCCCAACGTAATTCCACAATCGTATGAAGAACATTTGGATCGTGCCTTACACGAAACCGACGATTGGAGGAAGAAGGTAGATGAAGAAGAAAAGAAAAAGAAGAAGGTTGGAGAAACACTCCTTCGTAAGTGCAACAAACTAACGAAGGTTGTGAAGAAGTTCTTGAAGAACTAAAGATGGTGAAGAAGATGTTATGTGTAAAATAGTTTGTATAATATGTGAATTATGTGGAATAAAAAGAACGTATGAAACGTTCTTATGTAATGATATGGTAATCTATATATATATATCGATGGAATGATATATATACACATATGTGTAATATAATATATATATATATATATAGTTGTGTAATAAATAAAATGAGTATTTAATAAAGAAATGTTGTTAAAATTTCAGACTTAATTAAAAAAGAAAAGAAATATGTCTGAACAAAGTAACAACAATGAAAACGCTCGAAAGGAAAAATAAATAAAAGATAAGGGGAAAGGCCCTGAAAATGAAAACGAGTGAGAGGAAGAAATTCCCGAAAAATACATGAACAAAATCCAAAAGATGATTAAGCAAGCCGTGAGAGAATAATCAGAGTTTAGATCTCAATCTAGACAATCCAAACATTTCCGAACTGTTAACCCTTCCGTTCATCCTTCGAAATCCGTAAAATCCCGTCCGAAACCCTCTCATGATGAGGAGAGTGTTCATGAGTCTAACGTCGATGGTGGAGTTAGACGTGAGTTCAAGAAACTCAAGATAAGTGGTTGTTCGTTCAAGGATTTTAAATACTATGGACCAAAAGAGTTCCATGGTGATAAGGGAGCCATCACAACCGTGAGGTGGCTCAAGGAGATGGAGACTATTGTTATCACGAGTAAGTGTTCTGAGGAGGAGAAGATCCAGTTGTGACATCTGCCCCGATCCGACCCGACCCAGGTACCCGTTTCCCTTATCCGATCTCTTTCTTTTATGATTTAATATTTATTTGTACTTATACTTTATTTTTAATAATAATAATATTTTCCTTCCCGCCTCTTCCTCTCTTTTCCTTTCCTCCGTCCCGTCCCTCTTCTCTCTTTCCGCCTTCTTTCTCTCTTGTCGCCGTCCCGCCCTTAAGCCTTGAACCCCCTCTGTAGGTTCCGGAACGGATCGTACACGGGATATCGCTAACAACGCAGGTGCGGAATCCCTGCGCAGGTAGTTACGAGTGTAGAGATAGAATCACACGAGCAATAAATCAACCACGTTATATTGATAACCGAACACGTGACTCACGGTCACTATTACAGAGAATAACACGTAACACCAATATGAAACACACTAAAACAAACCCTAAACGACCACTCCAAACTGTTTCAGCGAAACAGTTTTATACACGACAACTTCGCCATTGGCGAAGTTGTCCATAACTTCGTTGATTCAACAAGTTCGCCATAGCGAACTTGTTGACAACTTCGCGTATTACAAAACAATCATAAACAAAACATAATTACATTACAGACTCGATTACAAATGCTAGACTATGAACTACTGACACACATGTACCAACAGACTCCCCCTTGGCAGTAGCTTCATATCTTGATCTTCAAATCTTGAGTCTTGTAATCTTCACCTCTACGCGTGCGCCCCTTCTCTCACACATACCGACACTACCCCTTGATATTTCCTAGCTTGATCCTTCCAAGCAGGAATGTAGAAGATCTTCTTCTCGTTGAGCACTTTCAAATCAGCCTGCGACAGATTAACAAGATGCATCGGGTCGTAAACCCGAAGTACTTCTTGTTCATCCTCATCTTCCATTACTGCCTCAGCTGTCTCGCAATCTACGTACCACCATTTTAAATCTTTTAGGACGTTCTTGGGCATAACTTTCATCGGTACTTCTTTCAAATGACGGACTGGTTTATACTTCATAACCATCCATGGTTTGCCGTCAGCTCTCATTCCACGATCTTTGTCTTCTATCAACTTTCCTTTTTGAGGCTTTAGCAATTCAAACTTTTTGTCTTTAATGGCTTCTTTCCATACGATCTTCTCAATGATTCTTGCCATATCATCATTGCTTCTATTGATCAGCCCCAATCTCGCTAAATCTTTCACCTCACATTCTGGTAAGGAATTCAGAGATCTCAACAATCTCTTAAAGTACTGAATGCCGTCGTACCGTTTGATCACAAATAGTTTCAGCTCTTTGTCGTACAACCAGCATATGATTCCCTTCTTTGACTCTGCATAGCCCTTTATATTATAAGTCTTTCTGAACATCGATGGCACTCCAGGCTTCTTGGTTTTAACAAACCACTGAGCACAGCCTTCTTTCCAGTTCGGCTGCTCCTCCCATACTGTATCTTCTATCACACTCTCATCCCCCAATTCTGATCTCTCAACAGCTGGAATCTCATGTTCCACTGAATCATCCACAATCTCACCTTCTTCTAATACATCTTCCACATTAATCTGTTCTCCAATCCTCTCAATCTCATCCATAGGCAACACGTCGTCATCATCCATCAACTCATCGTCCTCCTCCTCATCCAACTCCTTCAAAGCATCGATAACGTCTTCAACATCAGCGTCGTCATCCACAACTACAACATCATCACCAGCTGCATTTGTAGACTCCCCCTCAGTTGTGGAAGCCCCAAGAGCCTGAGAGGTTCTTGGCAGCTCATCACCTGCACCGGAAGGTGCATTGGGATCATCGTCATGATCTTCTCGTCTTTTCGTTCTCAACTCATCGCCCCTACAAGTATTCTCCCCCTGAGATGCCAAGTAATCCTTGAAGGCATCTATTATTCTTCCATGTTCAACCAGGAGGGCAGCTTGTAGTCGATTGGATTCCACTAGGCTTTGAATGGTCTTTGTCTGATCAGCAACAATCCGCTCTAGTGATGTAATCCTCTCGGAATCTGAAGTAGGCGTTGGAGTTGGCGGGACATCAGCAGAAGTGACCGCAGGTGGTACACTTGGTAACACTGCAGTAGAAGTGATTGTCGACTCCACAAATCGTGCAACTACCACCGGTGGATTAAGCGGTTGGGGTGGTAGGGACACAATTGCTGGGGCCGACGTCTCGACCGATGTAACCTGTGCTGTAGTAGTAATAAGAGACATACCAGACAAGGCAGGTGGAGCAAAACGTACTAGTCTTGAAGATTCTCCAGCTCCCGAACCAATACCTCTCTGTTCTCTTCTTGAACGTCTAAGCACAATCTGCACTGCCTCCTCTTCATCCACTTCATCCTCATCCTCCTCCACAGTTCTCGGCCTCTTTCCCGTAGTCCGTTCCCGAGACACCATAAGTCTTCTTGCCTCAGCAAACGTCTCGTCTAGATCAGAGTCAGCTACCGAAGTAGCTGCTCTGGTAACATCCATAAATTGAGGACCCGAGACATCCATATCAAACACACCATGTACGCCAAAGGCAGCATTAAGATCAACATCTTCAGCAGTGGACACAGCATGAGATACAGTAGCTGGCACAGCAGCAGAGGCAACAGTAGAAACCACAGGCGCAGCTGATACAGCATGAGGTGCTGCCGCCTGATGTGGTTGGGGATCTCTGAACTCGTCCCCTCCTGCAGGAACATACTCCGGGTTGATGAGATACCCGAAAAGTGGAGTATGCCTGGGACGCCGCTCAGGGTTGCTACGAGTGCTCGACGTCCTGCACTGAGCAAAGATACGTTTTGTTACGCACTCAACGTATCTGATAGGGCGTCTTTGCGGTATAGACGGAGCGACATGATTAATAATCATTTGTAGAAACCGAGGATACATAGTAAAACGCTCGCGCGCCGTCGCCCGTCTCTGACGATCAATCTCGTAAAAGATTAGCTGACTAAAAGAATATCTGCGGTTGTAAGTCAGCGCAATCATGGCCGATTGCATCGACGCACCCATCCCGTCTGTTCCTGCCTTTCTGCCGGACATGCATACTATTAACACATGCATCAGAAAGCGCCATTGATCCAGCAGAAAGCCTTTCCTCCTCTGCGAGTCCCCCAGCGGACCCGAATAACCCATCCTCAAGTAAGCTCCGTCACGGAAAGGAGCTACGAACTCCGTTGGGTCGTCTCTCGTTTCATCACCGAACCGCAGAGCCAACCGTATGTCTTCCGAGGAAAACTGTATGTTGTGACCATTTACGGTTGCTCGCATCACCGGAGGCTCAGGTCTGCAATCATAATACACCGTCTGCCAGAAATCTTCAATGTTAGGCAGAGATATGGGTAGTGTATTAGTGATTGCGTGAAAAACTCGTGATCGTTGGAGAAATGTGATAATCTCCCTATAGTCTTCAACGCCTCGTGCGTCTGGATCCAAAGTGATGTATTGGTTATGGGCTGGAAAGAATTGTCGTTGCTCATCACCATCATCACCACCAGCACCTCCAACAGCAGCCATATCTGCATAAAACAAATCAAGTTAGAGACCATATAACCATCTCACAAGTTCGCTGTGTACCATGTGCGAAGTTGTGATGTACACAGAACAGGCGAATTTAAAGGTGAGGCGAAGTTGTGAACAACTTCGCTTCATCTGTAAGTTCGTCTGAAATCTTAAAAAAAAATTGAAATAGGCGAAGTTGTGTTCAAGGCGAAGTTATGGATAACTTCGCCATAGGCGAAATTAAGCTTCAAGCGAAGTTGTGGATAACATCGCTGAAGGCGAACTTAAGCCACTGGCGAAGTTGAGAATAACTTCGCGTAAACCTTAACTTCGCCTGAATCTGAAACGGCGACTGTTCAGATTCAAACAAGTTTTATCCGACGTTTCGGACCGATTTATGGATATAACAATGAAGTCCAACATATTTCAATGGTGTTAGGACGAGAAGGTCGTCCATGAACACGTAACTTGAGGTCGAAAAACTTGGTTTCGAAGGTTCAACGACCCGAGAGTCTCGAACCGGGTAAAACTATAAAGAGAAAGATAGGATGATATTGACAACACATACCACTAGTATAGTAGAAACAAGGAACACAAGATCGGAATCGAAAGTGAATAACAAGATCGCCGGAAAAAAAAATATAAGTGCGCCGGAAAAGTTAAAATCTGAAACTGTTACTGTTCAAAATCCCTTATATAGGGCAGAGTTGGTTCAGGCGAAGTTACGCTTAACTTCGCCAAGGCGAAGTTAAGCACAACTTCGCCGAATTCAACAACTTCGCCCGTAATTTTCAAAATCAGCCATTTAAGTTTGAATAATCTTGAATTTAACCTTATAAGTTACCAAAAAGAGTTAAACAAATATGATCAAGACCCAGTAACCAACAATACAATAATATAACTACAAAAAACAAAAAAAACTTAGAAAAATTTTAACGAAATAAGGGATCAAATTTCAGTCTAGTCAGGGACCACTACGTTTTAGAAAAGATCCCAACAGGAATCATACTAACTATGTGACTGTCACTTAGATCCGTGTTTAGCTGTATTATGACATAGAGACACAGGTTGTAAGCATGTAAATAACGTAAATGGTTTTCATCGTTTCTGTGATACGGATTAAGGTTCAATTAAGCTCAAAAATTTAAGATGGCAACATCTCAGAGATAATGATGTCTTCTATCTATTCTCAAAGCGTATTTGGCTATACCCAAGTCACCCCGAGTTGACTTCGACCCATAGTGTCTGATTAATTTGTATATACTCGTTGACTGCATCCCGTTCTCTTCTTACTCCAGACATGAGAAGTCTTGATTGTTACTATGTCTCATAAGTACTTAAAAATATACACGTATATATATATATATATATATATATATATATTTTTTTTTTTAAACAAATATTTTTATCGACTTCGGAGTACTAAACCACTGCAAGTCCCGAATCTGGATCACTGCAGTATCTTGAAATGCTTTCTTCACGGGAATCAGAACACTTACGGGCTCGTGTATGACTGGGTAGTCGCTTTTCTGCCTATCCTTCGAAAAGATATGTATGAAGACATACAAAACTCTTAAGGAGTTTCCACGTAAATTCGAGTAAATTTAAGTTAGTATCACATACACTTTTACGCACCATAAAAATTACCATGACATACAATGACTGTTCTAAAGCCTTTTAAGCCTAATAACTTCACTAGTTAAGCACACACAATCAGTATATATATCATTTTCCAAGGTTGGATCAATTTTCTGTTAAACACAGCATTGAACTTCTTACGAAGTAACAGACTTGAAAAGTAATTTCATTTCCCAAAAAAAAACTTTAATTTCAATCGCCCCAATCACGTCAAAGTCGTCAGGTAAACGGCTATCCTGAAGATCCAATGGATCAACTGGACCGACCACATACAAGTATGTGTCCTTCTTACTAAGTATGACCGACTAATTTTCAGCAACTGAAAGAACACACGTCATAGCTGCCCCGGTTACTTTCAGTCTTCCGGTTAATGGCTATCCTTATTTTCTAAGTCGAAAAACGAGGACCAAAACATATCCGAGGATATGTCCATCAAACTGAGGTAACCGACTGATTTTAAGCAAAAATGACCCTTTTTTTTTTTTAAAAAAAAAACAAAGACATGGTTACTCGGGATTGATCATCCCGTTTAGCTCAATTAGGTTTTGAAATCTGGATTTATCAAACGCTTTTGTAAACAAGTCAGCAAAATTTTCAAGTGTATCAACTTTTTCGATCTTTATCAGTTTCTTCTCAGCACAATCCCGTATGAAGTGATGACGAATGTCAATATGCTTAGTTTTACTGTGCTTCACGGGATTGTTAATTACTGAGATGGCGGCAGTGTTATCAATTAAAATAGGAGTAAGTAAGAAATTCAGACCATAGTCGCGCAATTGTTGCTGAATCCACAAAACCTGAGAGCAGCAGTTGGATGCTGCCATGTATTCAGCTTCGCATGTTGAAATTGCAACTGATGTCTGTTTCTTGCACTGCCAGGAAACTAATCTTCCTCCAAGAAACTGACAGCCTCCTGTTGTTGACTTCCGACTCTGATTACAACCACCATAATCAGAATCTGTATATGCCACCAGTTCAACGTCTCCTCCCTTTGGGTACCACAACCCTAGTTTCGGCTTGCCCTTAAGATACCGCAAAATCCTCTTCACACCTTTCATGTGAGATTCCTTTGGGTTTGCCTGAAAACGAGCACAAAGACAAACAGAAAACATTATATCGGGCCTAGAAGCAGTTAAATACATTAATGAACCTATTATCGCCCGATACAGAGTAGGGTCCACATCTGCGTCACCATCTGATTCAGCGCCCAATTTGTGATTGACGCAGATTGGGGTGTCATATGGAGAACTGTCCTCCATCTTGAATCTCTTCAGCACATCATGAACATACTTTGTTTGATGAATGAACATCCCATCCTTCTTCTGATCAACCTGCAATCCTAGAAAGAAGGTTAGTTCACCCATAGCACTCATCTCGAATCGTTTCTTCATGACAGCTTCAAAATCCTGACACATGGATACTCTTGATGCAGCAAAAATGATGTCATCCACGTAGACTTGAACCAGTAGGAAGTCACATCCTTCTCTCTTCACAAACAACGTACTGTCAATCAATCCTCTTTCAAAACCATTTTCCAGCAAGTAGTCTGATAACGTTGAATACCAGGCACGAGGTGCCTGATGTAACCCATATAACGCCTTGCTCAACCTGTATACGTGATCCGGAAAGTCTGGGTCAGGAAAACCCGGAGGTTGCTCAACAAACACAACCTCATCAACTTTCCCGTTAAGAAACGCGCTCTTCACATCCAACTGAAACACCTTCATCTTTTTAGATGCAGCAAACGCCAAAAACAATCTAATCGCTTCTAACCGGGCAACAGGAGCCAAAACCTCATTGTAGTCAATACCCTCTTGCTGATTAAAACCTTTAACAACCAGCCTCGCCTTATTTCTCACGATAATCCCCTTTTCATCTCTCTTGCACTTGAACACCCATTTCGTGCCTATAGCATGCACATTCTTTGGTTTTTCAACCAAAGTCCAAACTTCCATTTTTTCGAACTGAGCCAACTCTTCTTGCATGGCTTCGACCCACGAGCTGTCCTTTAAAGCCATTTGATAATTCTTCGGTTCAACTTGGCTTATGAAGCAAGAGTACAAACATTCGTTCATGATACCTGTATCTTTAATGCTTGTATAAACACAGGTGTGCTCATTCAAGCTACTTCTGGTTTGTACACTAGAGGACACATCACCTATAACATTCTCCAATGGGTGATCTTTGTGAATTCTCGTGGTCGGAACAGCACCGACATGCAAATTGTCTTCCAAGTTTGAAGAGATCTCATCTATGGTAGTTTCAGGCTGAGAGTGAAAAGGATTAATAAACTCATCTTCAGTTGAGGCCGCAGGGGTATCGATAGGGTTTGATGTGGAAGGCTGAGATTTTTCTGTCATCTGATGTTGCACTATCTCCTCTTCCTCATCAAATATCATCTTCGTCACTGCTCTTTCGTCTTCTTCAGAAATTTCCAAAGTAGGTACGTTAAACGACTTAAAAAGTTTAGCATAGTCAAACAGCTCAGCAGGTCCATTGCTTGGTTTTGGCGGTTGGTAACTAGTAATGTCGGTGTTACAAACCACCTCCACCTTGCAAGTTGTCGTATTGAAGACCCGTCTGTTGGGAGTCCCAACAACATAACCGACTAGGATTCCCTCATCAGCTACTTCACCAAATTTCGAATTAGTCTTCAAAATCGAACAAGGAGACCCAAAAGGTTCAAGACCGCACAGGTTGGGCTTCCTTCCGTGCATAAGCTCGTAACAAGTTTTTCCAAGTCTCTTAACTGTTAACACCCGATTCAGAACATAGCAGGCTGTAGCAACTGCTTCAGCCCAGAACATCACAGGAAGCTTTGAGTCTGCCAGCATAGTTCTGGCTCCTTCAATCAACGTTCGGTTCTTCCTTTCAGCTACTCCGTTCTGTTGTGGAGTATACGGAGCGCTGTATTGATGCTCAATACCCTTCTGAAGACAAAAGATTTCCATCTCAAAGTTCTTGAACTCTGTCCCATTGTCGCTTCTGATGAATTTAACTGATTTACTCATGACGTTCTCGACTTTTGTAATTAGATTCTTCACCATCTGAGTCGTCTCGTCTTTCGTTTTCAGAAAATATACCCACGAGTATCGCGAGTAATCATCAGTTATCACCAAGCAGTAAGAAGTACCCGCCTAGACTTTGTACATTCACCGGACCGAAGAGATCCATATGAAGTAGTTCTAGAGTACCAGCAATTGAGTTGATCGTCTTGGTGAGATGGCTTTTCTTGTGTTGTTTTCCCTTCTTGCACGCTATGCATTTATCTTCAAAGTTAAAACTCTTTAAGGGAACTCCCATCACAAGCCCATTTTTGACAATGAAGTTCATCTTACGAAGATGAATATGTCCCATTCTCCTGTGCCATAATTCTGATTCTGATTCGCTTGCCTTTGTCATTAAACAGGATTCTCCGGTGGCCATTTCAGTAGACCTCATATCCATCACGTATGTATTCGTTTCACGTGGAGCTTTCATTACTATCCATTCTTCTGGTATATGAAAACCAGGCTTCAATACAATCGCTTCATTCTTAGTGAAATGGACAGTGTATTCTTTATCACAAATCTGCGACACACTCAGCAGATTGTGCTTTAATTCCTCCACAAAGTTTACATTTTCAAGTGTCATTCTCCCATTCGACACAGTCCCTCTACCAGTAATCCTTCCACCGCTTTCACCAGCAAAACTAACTCTAGCTCCCTGAACAGGTTTTAAGTCTTGCAACAAGTGTTTGTTGCCTGTCATGTGCCTGGAACAGCCGCTATCTACAATCCAAAGATTGTTTGCAGCCCTGTTCAACTGTTCCTGCACAATAAAACAAAGAGTTAGAATCTTGGGACCCAAGACCAATTGGTCTTGGATCGATACGTCCCGTACCCTGGCTTTCTCAAGTTAGCGTCAGGATAATTTCTGTAAGTCCTGTTAGGGAATCTCCTTGCAGATTGGGTGTAATGCCTTCCAAACCTTTGAGAATTGAAAGTGTTATATCTTGAGGTTTGGTTGTAAAAATGAGGTTGGTCTTTATGAAAGCTTGAATTCGTTACATTTTGGCATTTTTTAAAGTTTTCATTTTTAGCAGGAACAAAATGACGCTTATTCTCATTTTTATTTGGCTTCACACCTCTGAATCTCGGCTCCAGAGGGCAATCTGCAACTAAATGCCCTAATTTGTTACATCTAAAGCAACACCGACTCTCCAATTTCTTGTCAAATGTTGGTTTGGATGTAGAGGCAGTGTTACCAGCCGTTCGTCTCACATAAGGTGGGACATACGGGTTGAGTGGAGTACACTTTTTAGAAGATTTATTTTTATCTCCACCGGTAGGTAACACTACATTCTCTTTCGTCTTCCCAGATTCGGACAACTTATCCGAATCCGATGAGACTGGACTCGTAACAGAAATATTTACACTAGAAACAGGCGAACTCGTTTCGCCACAGCTAACACTTGATTCTACCCTTGAAATCTTAATTGGAGTTGTCTGATTAACCTCGAAATCAACAGATTTCTGAACACTCGGATTATATGTATAATTGTGGTTAAAGGGTGGTGGAACTTCGTGATATCCGATTCCTCCCCTCTTTGCAGAGGTACCTGGATCACTCACGAGGTGATCAAGGATGGCCGAGGAATTCCTGAACTGCTCAAGTTTGCGGTTCAGTTCCACCACCTTTACCTGGTGGTCAGCAATCTGTTTATCCCGATCAGCAATCACTTTAGTTTTTTCCTCCAAAACTTCATAACTAAGATCAATTATTTCAATTTTCTCAGCAAGTTTAATTTTTAAGCTTTGAACATCTTTTTCACATGCTTTTATTTTAATTTTATAACTCGTTTCTCTTGCTTTCGTAAAATGGTGATCTTCTTTAATAGTTTTAAAGTCAGCATCTAAATGGACATACTGATCAGTTATCGTTTTAAGTTGCTCAGACAAATTCTCACAACTAGTACAAATAGTTTTAGGACTTACCTCGGAGCGATTATCTTTGTCATTTGCCATGAAAGCGGTTTCTTCTTCATTTGCTTTCTCAATTTCTTCAACCTTCTCACATTCTTCAGCTTCAGACTCAGCCATGTTTGCTTGCTCACCAGAACCACTTGAGCGTTGATTCCAGTTGTACTCTCCTGCCTCTCTGGTCAACATGGCATTTATCTCTCTGTTAACTCCTGAGTGTTGTGTAGGTCGACCTTGTCCTCGTTCAACCCTCTCATTTCTGCATTCCTTGGCAAAGTGCCCATACTGTTGACAATTATAGCACCTTACCTTGGACTTGTCGAACCCGGGCCTACCACCAACAAACTTTCTTCCAGTTTTGTGCATAAACCGTTTAACACGCCTCACAATCATTGCCATTTGCCATTGCAAATCCATCTCCTCCAGATCATCAGCATCGATCTGGTCGTAGTCCTCATCCAGAACAGCAGGGTCCACAATCTTCCCCTGGATGTAGTTTTCATAGGAAGCAATAAATGATGCATAGACTGCAAACTGCTCTTCAGCAGATTTTACACTCATAGGCATCTTGGAATAATTATTGCTTGAGGCATGTGCAGAAAAACCACTTGAGGACGCTTGAGGCTTTGAAGTACTAGATCCTCCAGCAACGAAACATACATCACCATTCATGTTAACAGAAACATTTCCTTCATTAGGTGAGTCAGGACCTGACTCCCCTTTCGAGTAAAAAGCAGCAGATTCAGGCCTTGAACTTAAGCCGGAGTTAACCTTAGCACCATACATACCAGGGTCTTGTATCTGATCTGTTGGTGTTTCCTTTCGAACCATATTAAGCTCATAAGTTCTGAGCTTGTTTACTGCTGTTTCTAGATCATAGGTTGGAAAGTCTCTGTCTTCCCTCATAAGGACGGTGTACATTTCCCACTTCGGTGGGAGAGCATCGAGAAGCTTTTCAACGATCTCTTCTTCTCGGTAAGCAATTGAATAATTGCTGAGCTCTGTCATTAGATGATAGTATCTGGTGATAATATCATCCAGTGATTCGTTCTTCAAAAATTTGAAGACGGAGAACTGGGTCTTCAAAAGTTTTACCTTCGATGCACGGATACCCACATTCCCCTCGAATCTATTTTCAAGAGCATCCCAAAGCTCTCTTGCAGAAGTGTACTTTCGGAACGTATGGAGAACCTCTTGAGGAAGTGCCATTGTTATCGCAGCATGGGCCTTGCTTTCGGCCTCGTACATTTTCTTCTCTTCGTCCTCCATTTTGCTGTACTTCTTAACCACATCGCGACCTTCGTACACCATGGTTGGTGGGATATATCCATCCTGGATGCACACCCACATCTTTGCATCCTGATATTTAATATATTGGATGAATCTGTCCTTCCATGCCACGAAGTCAGTTCCTTTCATCAGCCTCGGGGCCTTAGTGGCAGACCCCGCTTCTACTTCCATCTTGACCAAATCGGAGATGTTGATCGACGACATCCTTACAAAAACCTGAAAAAATCTGGAAAAAACAAAAAAAAAAATATTAAAACAGCTCAGTAGGCGAAGTTAAGAATAACTTCGCTTGAAGGTTAACTTCGCTGAAAAGAGAACTTCGCTGAGATCTTAAATTCGCTTGAATTTGGCGAAGTTAAAAATAACTTCGCTTAGCTCTGGCGAACTTATGAGTTGAGCGAACTTGGGTATGAAGCGAAGTTGCGGATAACTTCGCTAAGGCGAACTTATGAAGTGAGCGAAGTTGTGGTTAACTTCGCTAATCCTTATATCTTCGCCAAAAACCCTAATTCCAGCGACGGCAACTTCGCCTGAAGAATGGTAACTTCGCCCGATGAACGGTAACTTCGCCCGATGAACAGGGAAGTTTGTTCAGATTTGTTTCGTCAATCCAGCAGCTCCCGATCAATGCAAAGGCTTGAAAAAGACTGTCAAGCACTAGCAAAACTCAATCCCAACAAAAACACGTCCCGCGAATAGGTCAAACGAGACGTTTTCTACACCCGCGTGAAATCCCGAACCTCACAATCGAGCCGATTGGCTCTGATACCAATTGTAGGTTCCGGAACGGATCGTACACGGGATATCGCTAACAACGCAGGTGCGGAATCCCTGCGCAGGTAGTTACGAGTGTAGAGATAGAATCACACGAGCAATAAATCAACCACGTTATATTGATAACCGAACACGTGACTCACGGTCACTATTACAGAGAATAACACGTAACACCAATATGAAACACACTGAAACAAACCCTAAACGACCACTTCAAACTGTTTCAGCGAAACAGTTTTATACACGACAACTTCGCCATTGGCGAAGTTGTCCATAACTTCGCTGATTCAACAAGTTCGCCATAGCGAACTTGTTGACAACTTCGCGTATTACAAAACAATCATAAACAAAACATAATTACATTACAGACTCGATTACAAATGCTAAACTATGAACTACTGACACACATGTACCAACACCCTCTTATTTTTTTTGTGTCCTTTGTTTCTTCCCGCCTAAGGTTGTCTGCGCAGCTCCACGCGCCAGACTCCTTACAAGGAAGCCTGCGCGAAGACCAGTTGTTCCTGCGATACGCGAGGCGAACTGTTCTCGCAGCGCGCTAAGAATTGTAGTTCTTCTCGCAGCGCGCTAAGAACGGTAGTTCTTCCCGCAGCGCGCTAAGAACGGAAGTTCTTCCCGCGGCGCGCTAAGAATGGTAATTCTTCCCGCGGCGCGCTAAGGATAATCGTTCTTCCCGCGGCGCGCTAAGGTTTGTTCTGTCAGCCTTCGCCCTCGCGCGTGCGCTCGAGCCTTCTCGCGCTAAACCCTTTGAGTTTTCTTCTGTTTAATCTAGCCGTTTGCTTTTATGTTGTCTTATCTTCTGTGCTGTTGACCTAACCTGCCTTATGTCTGAAAAGTTACTTTCGGCGCAGCATGCGCACCAACCCCATTGGTTGGCAGAAAAAGTGACTGACATTATCTTTTGAGATCTGCTTTTTCCATGCTTGACCAGTACCTTTATCTGACCCGCCCATGCTTTTACTGTTCCCTGTCAGCTTTTCCCTTGTCCCCTGCAGCTGCCATATCTTTTGATATCTTTTGCTTTTGGAATCTTATGCTTTTTGAGATCTTTTCCCCTTTTCTAGGGATTGTGTTCCCTAGGGTTTCCCTATAAATAATAATGTTATTTTCTTAACACATCACACACAAACACTTAATTTAACCTTCTCCTTGCTCTCTCTGCCGCCTCCCTCTCTGCCTCCGTCTTCCTCCCTGTTCTGCCCTGTTTTCCGGTAATCTATTATATATTATAATTTGTTTAAGTTACTTATTAATTATGCTAACTTATAATCAAGACTTAAAGCAAATCGTTAAAACAATAATCTTTAATTATAGGTTAACTTGTGCTTGTTTAAAGTTGGTTCTTGCTTTATCTTACACCGCATCGTTTATCAAGTGAGTAATCTCGTACCTAATCTCTTTTTATTTTTAATGTTTTGGGATGTTCATGTGTTCATACAAACTTAGAGTCTTAAACTTGTTTATGAACTTTAGTCGCGCAGTATCCCATGTGTTGAGGACGTAGACTTGGCTGTTTATTTGTATGTGTGGATCATTAACCGTCTTGTCGGTCTATTCCGCAGTTCTCATGGTACCATTAGATGAACACGGGAGAACAATCGTTTATGATTTTCTCTTTTGTTTACACTTGCACAGTCTTTCTTGTTTGTGAGCTCAATTATGAGCACTGGCAGTCTATGAATCTTAGAGTTGGTCCCGATCGGATTACACCCTTGTTGAAAACCAGACATACACATGTTGCGCGCAGATTTATTGTTATCTATGTATTGTATTAAACTTGATTTCTCACCAACACGCAAGTGTTTGACGTTTATTTTAACACATGTTCAGGGTTGCAGTAGCTGTTTTGGAGCTTGTGGACACGTAGGAAGTTTTCTTTATTTTGGACCTAGATTAAAATGTATCAAGACAAGTTATTGCTGTTCGATTATTATGATTTATAATATATTGATTTATGATGATTTATGTTATCTTATGTCTACTTTGCGCGTGCGCGAATGAATGTATTTATTAAATATTGACACCCAATAGTGTCACGAGTAATGAAACAATATGTGGCGCCCCGATGTATAATCCGCCTTTGGTCGGGGTGTTACAGATTGGTATCAGAGCTCCGTGACTTTAGGATAGGTGGTTAGACGTAACGGCCTAGAATACCTAAGAGTCCCTTTTCGCGCATGAGAGAAATCTCATGTTTGCGCGCTTATTGTTAATTACTCGTTATTTATAAATATGCTTGCGCAGACGCAGCGTATGGTTTTATGTTTTATTTCGCGATATTTCGAATTTTTGCTGAATTTCGATTTTTATTGGTTTTTCTTACATATTCGTTTGTTGGATTTGAAAATCCGAAAAGTCATGGTGATACATGAATAGTTGATTTTCAATTTCCATTTACGATTATGTTCTGAGGTTGGAGACTTGAAAAGTCATGGTGATACATGAATTGTCAACCTCCAATACTCATTTTCTTGTATATTTTATATTGAGGATTGAAAAGTCATAGTGATACATGAATCGTCAATCTCCAATACTCGTTTGCTCGTATATTTTAAATTGGGAATTCGGAAAGTCATGGTGATACATGGATTGTCGATTCTTGATTCGAATTTGTTACCTTTATTAAGTCTGCATTTAGGGTCATTTATTTTACTTTAACTTTTGACAGTAACTGACTCCGCGAAACCAAGCTTTATAAGGTTATACTTTGCGCTAAAACCAAGATATTAACAAAAATTAAAACTTTTATAGAATGCCTCCGCTATCTCGCCGTCATCAAAGGAGAGAAGCCTCGCGCAGGCGATCGCAGCAACGTTCCCAGGAAATGGCCGCCGCAATAGCCCAAGCTTTGAGCCAAAACAATACCTCCAGTTATAACATTAAGTCCTTCAATGCGGGTAACCCTCCAAAGTTCACAGGTCTTGAAGGAGCCACCGTGATGCTCCAGTGGCTTGAGAAAATAGAAAACACTTTCCTCCACACCCAATGCCCCTCAGACAGACGAACCCTATATGCTTCTAGTGTCCTGGAATCTAGAGCGCTTACATGGTGGAATGGAGTAGCTCATGCGCGTGGCGCAGAGGCTGCTACCAGCATGCTCTGGGAGGAATTTAAGGATCTCTTGACGCGAGAATTCTGCCCTCCCAACGAAGTTAAGCGCCTGGAGGAAGAATTTTGGAATCTTAAGCAGTACAGTGGCGAAGCGCGCGAGTACGCGACGCGTTTCCATGAACTAAGCCTGCTTGTCCCTCACCTTGTTACCCCTTCCCGCCGAGCCATCGAGAAATTCCTTGGGGGTCTCCCCATGGAAATTCAAGATTCTGTATGGGCCAGAAACCCAGCAACCCTCTCTGACGCCATTGAGTTGGCCGCTGTGCTCAGCGACAACCATGTCAGAGCAGGAACCCTGTTCCTGCGGGGAGCTGAGAAAACCAAACTCACCAAGACTGCCCCTGAACCAACAGAAACCAAGCCAGAACCCTCAAACCGTAACAACCTCAAGCGCAGGCGCAAAGCCTATGCGCTTATCAACCCGCCCATTGTCCAGCAACCCACCTACCAACCTCCAGTTTACGCGCCTAACCCACTGTCAACCTACCCAACTCCCCCTATAGTCCACAACTATGCCCTAACCAATCCCGCACTCCCTGCCCCGCCAACTAAGAAACCTTACACAGGAAACCACCCCTTTTGCCCAACCTGTAGATTTCACCACCCAACCCAAACCCCGTGTCGACTTTGTCACCGATGTGGCCGCGCTGGTCACATGGCGGAAAACTGTAGAGTTCTTCCCGCCAATCCAATTGTGCCAACGCCACCAGTCTACCCGCAAAACCCTCAACCAACCTACCAAAACCCACGACCCAGATCGTGCTTTAACTGCGGTGATCCCAGTCATTTCCGGAACGCGTGCCCGAGACTACAAGTTCAGATTACGCAAGCGAATCCGGTGAACCAGATTTCGAACCAAGTGACGCGTGGCCGAGCTTTTAACATAACCGCGCACCAAGCGCAAGCGACTAATGACGTAGTTAATGGTACATTTTTGCTTAACGGATTTTATGCTTCTGTACTTTTTGATACTGGCGCCGATCGAAGTTTTATTTCTCGCGCGTTTGAGCAGAAGCTTGCGCGACCGCGCAGCGATTTAAAAGAAAATTTTTCAGTTGAATTGGCTAATGGCGAAACTGTTTTAATTAACTCAGTGATTAAAAATTGCACGCTTAACCTTAACGAAAACGATTTTCTGATCGACCTCATCCCCATGCCTCTTGGAAGCTTTGATGTTATCATTGGTATGGACTGGCTCTCAAATAATCGCGCCGAAGTTATTTGCGCTAAGAAGTTGATTCGCATTCCTCGAGAAAATGGTGATCTTCATATCTACGGCGAAAAACCCTCCAGTGGTCTTAAGCTTATGTCTTGCGCCGAAGCCCAAAGACTCTTGCGGAAGAAGTGTATTGCATTTTTAGCCCATGTGGTTAAACCCGATGAAGGAAAGAAGAAGCTTCGCGATATCCCTGTTGTGCGTGATTTCCCTGAAGTTTTTCCTGATGATCTTCCTGGTATCCCTCCCGCTCGTGAAGTCGAGTTCCGTATTGATCTTGTCCCTGGTGCTTCCCCCGTAGCTAAATCTCCTTACCGTCTTGCGCCCGCTGAGATGCAAGAATTGGCAAGCCAACTTCAAGAGTTGACAGCTAAAGGATTCATTCGCCCTAGCTATTCGCCCTGGGGTGCTCCGGTGTTGTTCGTTAAAAAGAAAGATGGATCGTTTCGCATGTGTATTGATTACCGCGAGTTGAACAAACTCACCATTAAGAACCGGTATCCCTTACCGCGTATTGACGACCTCTTTGATCAACTCCAAGGTGCCTCTTGTTTTTCCAAGATTGATCTCCGCTCTGGCTATCACCAGTTGCGTATCCGCGATGAAGATATTCCGAAGACTGCTTTTCGAACTCGTTATGGCCATTTTGAATTCTTGGTCATGTCCTTCGGTTTAACCAACGCACCCGCCGTTTTCATGGATCTAATGAATCGGGTGTGTAGGCCTTTCTTGGATAAATTCGTGATTGTGTTTATCGATGACGTTCTGATTTATTCTAAGACCAAGGCCGAGCATGAGCAACATCTTCGGTTGGTGTTGCAAAAGCTTCGAACCGAGCAGCTCTATGCTAAGCTCTCCAAGTGTGAATTTTGGTCGGATGAAGTACAGTTTCTTGGCCATGTTGTTAACAAGATGGGTATTCATGTCGACCCATCCAAAATTGAAGCAATCAAGAACTGGATTACGCCATCCACTCCTACCGAAATCCGTTCCTTTCTGGGCTTAGCTGGTTATTACCGGCGCTTCATTTCGAACTTCTCGAAGATCGCTTTGCCTTTAACAGCTCTGACGCACAAAGGTAAACCGTATATTTGGGGCTCGAAGCAAGAAGAAGCCTTTCTGACGCTCAAGCGTTTGTTGTGTGAAGCTCCTGTTCTTGCGCTACCTGAGGGTAATGATGATTTTGTCGTGTATTGCGATGCATCCAACCAAGGTCTCGGTTGTGTTCTTATGCAACGAGGCAAGGTTATCGCTTACGCATCAAGGCAACTCAAGGTTCATGAAAAGAATTATACAACTCACGATCTCGAACTTGGTGCAGTCGTATTTGCCTTGAAGATCTGGAGACACTACCTTTATGGTACTAAGTGCATCCTCTACACTGACCATAAAAGCCTTCAGCATATCTTTGACCAAAAGGAACTTAACATGAGGCAACGCCGATGGAACGAACTCATCAGCGATTACGATTGTGAGATCCGGTATCATCCTGGTAAGGCTAATGTGGTAGCCGATGCGCTCAGCCGAAAACCCTGCCAGCTTAACTGTATCTTGCCGCGCACGCAGCTTCACTTCGCGCCGATTCAAAGCAACCTTGAATCGCGTATTCGTGACGCGCAGCGCGCATCCATCAGTAATGGTAACCTTCGCGCCGAGTTAGCATGTGGCGCGGAAGCGCACTTTGTCCCTAATCTGAGTGGAATTCTCTGCTATCTTAATCGCATCTGGATTCCCTTTGATGAGAATCTTCGCGCTGATATCCTGAGTGAAGCGCACAAATCTCGATATTCCGTTCATCCTGGCGCCGATAAAATGTACAAGGATTTGCGCATTACTTATTGGTGGCCCGGTATGAAGAAGGATATTGCTGTGTTCGTAGCTAGATGCCTGACTTGTTCTAAAGTAAAAGCTGAACATCAACGCCCATCTGGTTTGCTCGAACAACCAGAAATTCCTACGTGGAAATGGGAAGGTATAGCGATGGACTTTATTACCAAGTTACCTTTGACAGCAAGCAAACATGATAGCATTTGGGTAATAGTGGATCGTTTGACTAAGTCTGCTCACTTCCTGCCCATTCGTGAAAACTACCGTGTTGAGCATCTCGCGCAGCTTTATGTCAAGGAAATTGTCTGCCGCCATGGTACTCCTTTGAGCATCATATCCGATCGCGATGGCCGTTTTATATCTCGCTTTTGGAAATCTCTCCAATCTGCGCTAGGAACTCGCTTGGACATGAGTACGGCATATCATCCTCAGACTGACGGACAGTCTGAGCGAACTATTCAAACTCTTGAGGATATGCTCCGATCTTGTGTTCTTGATTTTGGAGGTAATTGGGATTCACACCTGCCTTTGATCGAGTTCTCTTATAATAACAGCTATCATTCCAGTATTGGTATGGCCCCATTTGAAGCACTTTACGGTCGTAAGTGCCGCTCCCCGATTTGTTGGAGCGAAGTGGGTGAAACTCAAATCACAGGACCCGAACTTGTTCAAGAGACAACCGATAAAATCGCCAAGATCCGTGATCATCTGCTGACTGCCAGAAGCCGACAGAAGAGTTACGCAGATCGTAGGCGAAAGCCTCTCGAATTTCAAGTTGGTGATCTTGTTCTCCTCAAAGTATCGCCTTGGAAAGGTGTTGTCCGCTTTGGGAAGAAAGGTAAGCTTGCTCCTCGTTATGTTGGTCCATTCAAGATTCTCGCGCGTGTGGGAAAAGTTGCCTACAGACTTGACCTGCCGCCCGCGCTCAGTAATGTGCATCCAACGTTCCATGTATCCAATCTCAAGAAATGTTTAGCTGACGAGAACCTTCACATTCCACTTGATGAAGTTCAAGTTGACGAATCCATGCATTTCGTTGAGAAGCCTGTTGAGATTATGGATCGCGAGGTTAAGCAAACCAAGCGCAGTCGCATCCCTATCGTGAAAGTTCGCTGGGAGTCCAAGCGCGGAGCCGAGTTTACATGGGAAAGGGAAGATCAAATGAAGATCAAGTACCCGCACCTGTTCTCTGCGCAACCTACTTCGAGATAAATTTCGGGACGAAATTTCTTAAAGTAGGGGAGACTGTGACATCTGCCCCGATCCGACCCGACCCAGGTACCCGTTTCCCTTATCCGATCTCTTTCTTTTATGATTTAATATTTATTTGTACTTATACTTTATTTTTAATAATAATAATATTTTCCTTCCCACCTCTTCCTCTCTTTTCCTTTCCTCCGTCTCGTCCCTCTTCTCTCTTTCCGCCTTCTTTCTCTCTTGTCGCCGTCCCGCCCTTAAGCCTTGAACCCCCTCTTATTTTTTTTGTGTCCTTTGTTTCTTCCCGCCTAAGGTTGTCTGCGCAGCTCCACGCGCCAGACTCCTTACAAGGAAGCCTGCGCGAAGACCAGTTGTTCCTGCGATACGCGAGGCGAACTGTTCTCGCAGCGCGCTAAGAATTGTAGTTCTTCTCGCAGCGCGCTAAGAACGGTAGTTCTTCCCGCAGCGCGCTAAGAACGGAAGTTCTTCCCGCGGCGCGCTAAGAACGGAAGTTCTTCCCGCGGCGCGCTAATAATGGTAATTCTTCCCGCGGCGCGCTAAGGATAATCGTTCTTCCCGCGGCGCGCTAAGGTTTGTTCTGTCAGCCTTCGCCCTCGCGCGTGCGCTCGAGCCTTCTCGCGCTAAACCCTTTGAGTTTTCTTCTGTTTAATCTAGCCGTTTGCTTTTATGTTGTCTTATCTTCTGTGCTGTTGACCTAACCTGCCTTATGTCTGAAAAGTTACTTTCGGCGCAGCATGCGCACCAACCCCATTGGTTGGCAGAAAAAGTGACTGACATTATCTTTTGAGATCTGCTTTTTCCATGCTTGACCAGTACCTTTATCTGACCCGCCCATGCTTTTACTGTTCCCTGTCAGCTTTTCCCTTGTCCCCTGCAGCTGCCATATCTTTTGATATCTTTTGCTTTTGGAATCTTATGCTTTTTGAGATCTTTTCCCCTTTTCTAGGGATTGTGTTCCCTAGGGTTTCCCTATAAATAATAATGTTATTTTCTTAACACATCACACACAAACACTTAATTTAACCTTCTCCTTGCTCTCTCTGCCGCCTCCCTCTCTGCCTCCTTCTTCCTCCCTGTTCTGCCCTGTTTTCCGGTAATCTATTATATATTATAATTTGTTTAAGTTACTTATTAATTATGCTAACTTATAATCAAGACTTAAAGCAAATCGTTAAAACAATAATCTTTAATTATAGGTTAACTTGTGCTTGTTTAAAGTTGGTTCTTGCTTTATCTTACACCGCATCGTTTATCAAGTGAGTAATCTCGTACCTAATCTCTTTTTATTTTTAATGTTTTGGGATGTTCATGTGTTCATACAAACTTAGAGTCTTAAACTTGTTTATGAACTTTAGTCGCGCAGTATCCCATGTGTTGAGGACGTAGACTTGGCTGTTTATTTGTATGTGTGGATCATTAACCGTCTTGTCGGTCTATTCCGCAGTTCTCATGGTACCATTAGATGAACACGGGAGAACAATCGTTTATGATTTTCTCTTTTGTTTACACTTGCACAGTCTTTCTTGTTTGTGAGCTCAATTGTGAGCACTGGCAGTCTATGAATCTTAGAGTTGGTCCCGATCGGATTACACCCTTGTTGAAAACCAGACATACACATGTTGCGCGCAGATTTATTGTTATCTATGTATTGTATTAAACTTGATTTCTCACCAACACGCAAGTGTTTGACGTTTATTTTAACACATGTTCAGGGTTGCAGTAGCTGTTTTGGAGCTTGTGGACACGTAGGAAGTTTTCTTTATTTTGGACCTAGATTAAAATGTATCAAGACAAGTTATTGCTGTTCGATTATTATGATTTATAATATATTGATTTATGATGATTTATGTTATCTTATGTCTACTTTGCGCGTGCGCGAATGAATGTATTTATTAAATATTGACACCCAATAGTGTCACGAGTAATGAAACAATATGTGGCGCCCCGATGTATAATCCGCCTTTGGTCGGGGTGTTACACCAGTACTCTGCCCTGATGTTTAAGGGAGAAGCACACGAGTGGTGGAATGCATTGCTGATGAGTAAGGGAAGAGACGTGATGTATGGCCTGACATGGGACGAGTTTAAGGCCATGGTGATGGGAAAGTTTTGTCCTATGCATGAGACCTACCAAATTCAAACGAAATTCCTTAATCATAAGGTCGTAGGGACAAACCTTCGAGAGTACAATACCAAATTTCTTGAATATTGTCGCCTTGTTCCCCAGCTGGTTAACCCTGAGTCCAGCAAAGTTACAAGATACATATGGGGACTACCGCGGGAAATCCGCGACATGGCAAGGTCTCACCTGCCTCAAACCGCTGACTCTGCGATGGAGTTAGCCAGTTATTTGATGGGCGGCTTAGTCCGCAACAAGGAAGAGGACAAGAAGGTGACACCATCAACTGCTCAAGGAAAGACTGGAGGAGGTTCCAACTTTAGAAGAAAGTGCGTAAACCGAAACAACTCTACGCCATGCAAGATATGTAGGAGGTACCAAAAGGGCCGATGCAATTTCGCCCCGTCTCCTAAAGTCTGTGGATCCTGTAGTCGTACGGGACATGACGCTGCCAACTGTTGGAAGAAGAAGATGACTTGCTTCAATTGCAAGAAAATGGGCCATTTAAGTTTTGAGTGCCGAATAACAAGCCTGCTGCTGGTGGTGCGGGTGGAAGTGGCCAAAACAAGAAAGGAAACGCTCGAGTCTTCGTACTCGACACAAAGAAGGCCGCTGACATGCCAGAAACCATAACCGGTACGTTTCTAGTCAACGACACCTATGCTAGAGTTTTGTTTGATTCGGGTGCAAATTTAAGTTTTATAGATTATAGTTTTTGTAGTCTATTAAACGAACCTTTAACAAAATTAGATAAAACTCTAAGCGTCGAGACTGCTAGTGGCGAAATTGTTAAGATCTCCGAAGCCCTTGAAAACGGAAAAATACTTTTAGCTGGTTATATTTTGCCTATTTGTTTATTGCCTATGAGTCTGGCTGGTTTTGATATTGTACTTGGTATGGATTGGTTATCCGATAACCATGCTCGTATCATCTGCAATAGCAAAACCGTTGAACTTCAAGCTCCTGATAAACGAACGATTCGAATTGAAAGGGATAAAGACGCTGGTCAAGTTAGCATAATTTCTATGTTTAGAACTAACAAATGTTTGAATCAAGGTTTCCTTGCATTCATGGCCTACGTCACTGAAGAATCAAAGCCAAAAGAAATCAAAGACGTTCCTATCGTTTCTGACTTTTCTGACGTCTTTCCTGATGAACTTCCCGGAATCCCTCCCGATCGTGAAGTAGAGTTTAGGATTGATCTTATTCCCGGTACTGCTCTGATCGCCAAAGCTCCGTATCGTTTAGCACCGACTGAAATGAAGGAGTTGAAGAAACAACTCGATGAGCTTTTGGAGAAAGGTTTTATTCGACCAAGTTCGTCACCATGGGGAGCGCCAATTCTATTCGTCAAGAAGAAAGATGGTTCCATGCGAATGTGTATCGATTATCGTGCGTTGAACAAAGTCACAATCAAGAATCGTTATCCACTCCCTCGTATCGATGATCTTTTCGACCAACTTCAAGGTGCTAGCTTCTTTTCTAAAATCGATCTTCGTTCCGGCTATCACCAACTCAAAGTTCAATTCGAAGACATTCCAAAGACTGCTTTTCGAACAAGGTATGGACATTATGAGTTAACGGTCATGCCGTTTGGACTTACTAATGCTCCAGCCGCGTTCATGGACATGATGAACCGTATTTGCAAGCCGTACTTAGATAAATTTGTTATTGTATTCATCGACGACATACTCATTTATTCTAAGTCAAAGGTTGATCATAAAATTCATCTTCGAACGTTTCTTGAAATTCTTAGAACCGAGAAGTTATACGCCAAGTTCTCGAAATGCGAGTTCTGGTTACACGAAGTGCAATTTCTTGGTCACGTCATCAACGTTAACGGTATTCACCGCTAAGATTGAAGCTATTTCTAAGTGGGAGGTCCCTAAGTCGCTAACTGAGATCCGAAGTTTCTTAGGTTTGGCCGGCTATTACCGTAGGTTCATCGAAAAATTTTCTCGTATCGCCGTTCCTTTAACTTCTTTAACTCGTAAGAACATCAGTATGAATGGGGAACGAAGCAACAAGAGGCGTTCGATATACTTAAACAAAAGCTCACCCAAGCACCTATCTTGGCTTTGCCGGAAGGTACTGAGGATTTTGTAGTCTTTAGTGACGCGTCTCATTCTGGTTTGGGATGTGTACTAATGCAATGCAAGAAAGTAATCGCATATGCCTCTCGTCAACTCAAAGTACACGAAAAGAACTACACGACTCACGATCTAGAGTTAGGCGCCATAATCTTTGCACTTAAGATATGGAGGTGAGGTGTGTGAATATATATATATATAAATATTTAAGTAAAAGTTCCACACAAATCGGGTTTTAAAATAGGTTTTCACTTACACCTAAACCACACACGAAAGGCAAGTGTACCTATCGTTTGTAATAAAGTGTCGGTAAGAACCGAGTATCAATCCATGGACACGGCAACTTTCTAGTACTAAATCTTTGTAAATTACCAACCGAACAAATAAATCTTGATTTGGATATTTAACTAATTAAACTAGCATACAATGAAAATAAGCAAGTAAAAACACAAGAATATAATTAATTCAACAAACTACCTAGACAAGAATCCACTCTAATAACATGACAAAATAGCAATGATATGGCAAAACATCATGAATCTAAACATAAATACTAGATTTCAATAAAGCAACCTAATACTGGCAAATAATCATCATGATGGGTTTTCAATCAAGAGATAAACATAGACTAACTTGTTTGTCAAAACAACAAAGTCTCATAATCAAAGAAAAGCTAGCATGAACACCATTCTAACCACCTAAGATTACACTAAAGTAGCCAAATTCATGAAATTATTATAAACTTATGAAACTTTAACTAGAAAGTCATCACCAAGTCAAGAATCATAACAACACTCACCAATTTTCCAATATTGAGTGTAGGGTTTCATACTCATTAATAATTATATAACCAAGTTAATTTTTACTAGTCATTCCTAACTTAGCAATATAAACAAAGATTTCATGAACATTCAAAGTTTACAAACAAACATCTAGAACATAGTTTTCCAACATGAATGCCTAAACATTTGCAAAACTAACAAGGCTATGTAACATAACAAGCATGAACACTATCAATATCAACTTATAAATTCAACCATATTCTTGAACGAAAACCACTTTACCAAAATCATGCATAGATAATATATCAGATTAACAAGAGCTTCAACATTGTCTAGATAGCAAAAGTAATTAGCCCATAAGGCTTAATACAACTACAATCAAACTAGAAATAAGCTTACAAAACATGTTCAAGAACAAAGGAATGCAAACTAGGATCAAGCAAGGATTGAAGGATGGAATGATGAATCTTGTGTTGGTGGAAGCCTCCAAGAATCCCCAAAAATTGCTGCACTTGGTTGGGAGAGAATCCCCAAGACTCCACACCCCAAAATGAAGTGAAAACAAGTGTTTATAAGCTTCTGGTCAAAGTGCATGGTCATGCACAAAAAGTGCATGGTCGTGCACTATTTTGGGTAAGTCAAACTTTCACTTTCGGCGGCTCAGAGTTGCAGGTTCCAAAAAAGTGCACGGTCATGCACTAAAAGTGCATGGTCGTGCATTACCGGCACTAGCTAGTGCACTTTCAAAGTTGATGTGTCTTGTTCTCGGCATCGGATAGTGCACGGGGTCGTGCTCTCGGAAGTGCATGATGGTGTACAAAAGTGCATGATGGTGCAGTTTCACTTTTGGCACGACAGCAGATGTGCACGGGTTCCAATAAAGGTGCACCGTCATACACAAATAGCGCATGATGGTGCAGTTTCTCAGCATGGTCATGCACTTTCGTAGCATGGTCATGCACTTTGGCACGTTATCAGATGTACACGGGTTCCAATAAAGGTGCACGGTGGTGCACCAAAAGCGCATGATGGTGCAGCTTGGTCAGCATGGTCATACACTTCCTTAGCATGGTCATGCACCTGTAGCATGGTCATGCACTTTCTTAGCATGGTCACGCACTTTGGGCAGATTCTTGATTTTTGTCCGAAAAACACCATCTTTTCATCGTTTCTTCGTCGGGCGGGCGCCCGGGCCTGCAAATTCATAAATAACTCAATTAAGTACTAAATACAACGAATTTGCATGGAGTTTTACCAAAATAAAAGGATAATTTGATGCTAAAATGTGTACACTTTGTGTTACATCAGGAGGCACTATCTCTATGGAGTAATATTTACTGTGTACACTGATCACAAGAGCTTGAAACATATTTTCGATCAAAAAGAGCTCAACATGCGCCAACGATGATGGATGGAAACACTCAACGACTATGATTGTGAGATTGTTTACCATGAAGGCAAAGCCAACGTTGTGGCAGGTGCCTTAAGTGGCAAGGAACATGAGAAGCCGAAAAGAATTCGAGCGTTGCGCTTAAAACTTCAAATTGATCTTATTGAACAAATCAAATCCGCTCAAACTCAAGCGATCAATGAAAACCAAATCTCCGACGAAAAACGTAACGGCACCATTGACTCGTTAGTCAAGGGTGACGATGGTATTCTGAGAATGGGAAACCGAATTTGGGTACCAATCGTTGGAGGGTTACGTGAGAAAATCTTGAACGAAGCTCACAAATCTAAGTATATGATGCATCCCGGAAGTGATAAGATGTACCACAATCTAAAGGCAAATTATTGGTGGAATGGAATGAAAAGGGATGTCGCTTCGCATGTTGCGAAATGTTTAACTTGTCTGAAAGTCAAGGCTGAACATCAAAAGCCTTCGGGATTGCTTCAACAACCCGAACTTCCCGTTTGGAAGTGGGAGTTAATAACTATGGACTTCATTACTAAACTCCCGAAGACGACTCGACAACACAATGCTATTTGGGTAATTGTGGATCGTTTAAGGAAGTCTGTACACTTTATACTCATCAATGAGTCGTACTCTATGGATAGATTAGTATGTATCTATGTAAACACCATTGTCGCTTTGCATGGAGTACCGCTGTTTATAATATCTTATCGAGACAGTCGTTTTACGTCTCACTTTTGGAAAAGCTTCCAACAAGCTCTTGGTACAAAACTTAACCTTAGCACTGCCTATCATCCACAAACCGATGGGCAAAGCGAAAGGACGATTCAAACGTTGGAAGACATGCTCCGAGTTTGTGTGATCGACTTAGGTTGAAGTTGGGACGACTACTTACCCCTAATGGAATTCTCGTATAATAATAGCTATCACGCAAGTATTCAAACTGAACCATTCGAGGCGTTATATGGTCGTAAGTGTAGAACGCCCGTGTGTTGGTCTGAAACCGGAGACAATCAATTGTCTGGACCCGAGATAGTCCAAGAAACCACTGACAAGATTCTCCAAATCCGAGAACGACTTAATACGGCACGTGATCGCCAAAAGATTTACGCCGATGTCCGTCGTAAGCCGTTGGAATTTAATGTTGGTGACAAAGTATTATTGAAAGTCTCGCCTTGGAAAGGCGTTGTTCGCTTCGGTAAGAAAGGAAAGTTGAGTCCTCGATTCGTTGGACCTTTTGAGGTATTTGAGCGAATCGACAATGTTGCATACCGTCTGCGAATGCCCGAGGAAATGCAAGGGATACATGATGTATTCCATGTTTCGAATCTGCGTAAATGTTTGACCGACGAATCTTTGGCTATGCCATTAAAAGACGTAGAAAAAAACGAGAACTTAAAATTTGTAGAACGTCCGATAAAAATTGAAGATTCGAAAACAAAGAAATTGAAAAGAAGAACTTTGAAAATTGTGAAAGTTAAATGGGACTCGCGTAGAGGGACAGAATATACTTGGGAACTCGAATCAGAAATGAGAAAGAAATACCCCCACTTGTTTGAGTAAAGCAATCTCGAGGACGAGATTTGTTTCAAGGTGGGGAAGATGTAACAACGTGAAAATTTCGAGTTCAAAGTATTAACTTTCCAAAGTCTAGGGACTAAAAATGCCAAATTCTAAAATTTTGGGTTAAAAATAAAAATTCTGTTTTCTTGATCTATAGCGGTACGCGTCGGATCAAAGGAGACACCCATCGCGGTACACGATGGGATGTCTGACACGTTTTGACACGTGTGCCATGTGGCACACGGTGGCACTGCCTGCTGCCACGTGTCACCACGTGGCAACACTTCCGCCACATGGCGCAACGGCTGCCACGTGTCGCCACGTGGCAGACCTACTGGGTGACTCACCTGGGCTATGTCGCGGTACGCGACGGGTGCCCAGGGACCGGCGCGATACGCGATGGGGACCAAAATTTTGTCTATAAATAGCGGACAAGGGCTGCTCATTTTCACATCCCAACTCAGCTCTCACTTCTCTCTAGTCTCTCTCTAAAATCCCGACAAAACATATAAACGATTTCCTCGATAAGCGTACCTCGAATCTCTCGTTTGTGTACAACGTTTCCTCGAAGTTCATACCGCCCTCCACCCACATACAACCAAGATGGTGTTTGTTCTCGAAGATCATGCCAACGAGTGTTGAAGATTTGGCGTACCTCGATTTGCGTGTCGAGAAAAGAAAAGCGGCGTCGGAGTGCTGCTCAAGTCCCTAGAATTTCTATACGCCACTAAGGTTAGGCGTAATATCGAATTCCATATAATTTAATATTATATTCAAGGCTCAAGCCTTAAGTCGAGGTTATACTCGATACCTCGATAAAAGAGAAAAGAAAACATAACAAAGAAATGAATGAAATATATGATTATTGAATATTGTGATTACATATATGTGTGTGTAAGTATATATGTATATATTCTTTGTTATGAAAATATTATTTAATGAATAAAGAGTATTATTAAATAATAAAAGAAAATGATTACGTTTCTTAGAGAAGAAGAAACGTCGGGTTTTATTATAAACTAAAGGTTTATAATTTACTTTTAAACTAAAGGTTTTTCAAGTAAATAAGAATTGAACTAAAGGTTCAATCGAGGATTGAGATATAAGATTAAAGGTCTTAAGCCGGATCGTGTATCTGACTAACAAATTTTTATACTCGTACTAAAGGTGCGAGATAAAGAAGGGAAAGACCTTGGACGGTGAGTGAAGCCGATCCTAAAGAGATAAGGTGAATACGCCCCCAAACTTTTATAAACTTGTTTTCAAATGAGTCAATTTGTTATATGAAATTGTTTACAAGGAACTATGTGTTCCTAAAACTGTTATAACTATGGGTATGAACCTAGCCCTCATGTTGTGGTATACGTATGTCTGGATCCTTACATAGGTGGTACTATGCGATGTATGGGCATGATCACACCACCCTTGGTCGTAGGATGCTCTCCTGTAGGTAGTATGACCTTATGTGTATATTTACGGGTACTTAACTAAGTCGAACGTTGCGGTGTTTGCTGAGGTGACCTAGCGTAGAGGCTCTAGTTTATAATGTGTTATTTGACTTTGTTATTCCTAAGCCACGTTGGGCCGAGGCAGGCGTAGTCTCGAGGGGTAATAAAGTAAAAGAAGTTATCTTGCGTCAGCGTGTTCACCAGCATTCGTTGCTGACGTATTTTATTACATTTTGCTGGTGAACAAAGTTAGGGCTTGGAATGACGAAGTATTATGATATCCGATGGCTCGGATTTTGTTTTGTAAAACTCTTAACAAGTTAAAATGGTGGTTTGTAAATATAAACGACTAATCTTTTGTTAACTTAACGGGTATTTTATAATCCCGTCTTATATATATATATATGTTACATTTTCGATCCTTAAAGTTTATAAATCTTCCGCAAATTAACGCAACTCTGATTTATTTACACTTGTGGTACCAAATATTTATCATACTCCTAGGCCTTTGATAGGGGTGTGACAAGCACCCAAGTTGTTGAAGACTTATACAACTTGTAATAGGGCTATATGCGATATATGCGATCCTATATGCTGAAAATGTTGTTTTTTGATGTGCCCTCCTTACATCTATCCTATACAAGCCGTATAAGCCTACACAATCATTACGAGATGGTGTATGAAGATCTCATGGAATTATTATGATAAAATGTTTTTCATGTTTTACTTAAAACCAAGGATCCCTAAATAAGGGGGGATACAAACAAACAAAGCAGGCTCCATTTCTAGTTTGGATCACACTACATTCCCTTCAATTTAACCACCCGACCCGACCCGACCCGACCTGCACTAGATCCGAAAAACCCTAACAACAAAAATAGCCGTTATAAAGACCGCTTCTTCCCTTCAACGTTCATATTTTCTTATATTCATTCCTTCACTCGTCGTCATCATCAGCTAATAATAATAATATTAAACCAAACTTCCGTCATTTATTCTTTTAATTACTTTCCAAATAACCAACTTTCACGTTTTCCGGGCGAATACACGACGGTGATGGAATCCCACAACGCCGGAGCATCCACACTACTGACGCCGTCAAAACCAAAACCCTCAAAAAAATCAAAGCTTCCAGAGACTGTAACCAGTCCTAACCCTACGCCGTCAAAGTCTCCGGTAATCAAACCCAAAGGTGTTAAATCGGCCGTGAAGAAGCCGGTCCCGGTGACGTCACCGAACAAAATTCGTCAGATGAAGTTTGTATTGGCAAAGAAGAATTGGAAATCTGAAACCCTAGAAACCCTAGAATCAGTCAATTGTAAGTGTAGAGCTAATTCTAAGTTGAATAAGTGTGTCTGTGTTGCTTATGATACTCTTAGGGCTTCTCAAGATGAGTTTACAAAGACTGGTAGTGTTATAATTGAGAAGGAAAACATAATTGAAAAAAACCCTAATTTGGTAATCGAACTGGAATTGGGGGAAAGTGAGGTGTCTGGTGAAAGGCTTAGTGGACAGATGAAGAGGAGAAGGGATAAGGTGTTGGAGGTGGCTCGGCAGAGTATTCCGAGTAACGGGTGTGGGAGAGTTTTGCATTTGGTGAAGGCGTTTGAGAATGCGTTGACGATAAGTAAACCGAAGACGGATGAAGAAGCTGAGGACGAAACTGTTAAAGTTCCTAAATGGGAGCTGCCGGGATTGAGACCGAAGGCTCCGGTGACTGAATTCTCTTCTCTGGATATGTTTCTCACGCCGGAGAGCTTAGGGTTGGATTCGCGCTGTTCGTGTTCATCTGGTAGTGATCTTAGTAAGCCAAGGTTGGAAATTTTTTTATTTTTTTTATTTGGAATCGTGTTAATTTTATTTGTTTTTACGTAAATTTGATTCTGAATAGATTGTTGTTTTCTTTGGTTTAGTGTTTCAAATAGGAATTCTGGTGGTGGGAGACGGAGCAGGCGAAATGTATGTTCGCTTCTTTTATGGCTTTTCCATTATTGGTTTATTTACTTTGATGGTGAAATTTAAGTCTTGATATTGATTTTGTTGTTAATCATGTAGAGCTCTGAATCCTCTGCAACTTATAAAGGTAGAAGAAGAGGTAAGAGGACAGTTAAGACTACTCCTCAACAACCCTTCAATCTCAAAACTGAGGTTAGTTTTCGATCACTCTATTTGCCTTCGTATTAGTTTAGAGTAAAGAGATTAAGAATGCCTTAAGTATTTGTGAGTTGATCAAGCCCGAAAGATGTATATGTAGTAATTTACAATTTTTGTATGCAGCTAAGAGGAAAATCAAAGCAAGAAGAGTTCACGAAGAAGGTACAAGAGATGATGATTGAGCAGGAGAAACAGAGAATTCGTATTGCACAGGGTCTCCCATGGACAACAGATGAACCCGAGGTGAAGTTGTTTTACAATATCATTTTCTCATGAAAACATATATCAAAATATAAACCTGTGACTCATAGTTTGAGTAATTTCAGAGTCTTGCAAAGCCTACGGTTAAAGAAATTACCAGACCTGTCGATTTAGTTCTACATAGCGACATGAGGGCCGTTGAGCGTGCTGAATTTGACCAGCAGGTATATGCTTATAAGATTGAACCAGATGACTAAATCTATGGAGTCAACTTACTTTGACTAAATGGTTTGATGGCAGGTGCAAGAAAAGCTATCATACATTGAGCAATTCAAACTTGAAAAAGAAAAAACAACAAAAGGTAGAAAATCAGCCAATATAAAACATATTGGTTTATTCTTTATATATATTGCATTGCATTGATTGAATGATATGTGTGCTTGTATAGTTAGCAGAAGAGGAAGAATTGAAGAGGTTGAGAAAGGAGCTTGTGCCAAAGGCTCAACCTATGCCTATTTTCGATAAACCTTTCATCCCAAAAAGGTATATTATTTATATTAACCGAAAATCAAATCCAAGTTTATCGATCATGTGCTGAATGTAATGCTTGTTTGGCAAGGAACACAAAGAATGTGAAAGTTATATAGCCTCTTATGAATGGTCTGTTTGCTGTGCATTTTTGTAGGTCAGAAAAGCAACCAACCATGCCCAAACAACCAAAGATTTATAACCCTCAGCAAAAAGAAGATGCATGGTGGTCACTAAGGGACTCGACTCCCTCCTTCATTACCTTAAGCTTTTGCTTGTCTGAGTGTTTGATGCGAGTGTGATTCTTGTTGACTATTCTTTACCTGGAAAAGGTGTTTGCGATTCTTGTACATTACCATAGTCATTGAATTTTGTATAAATCTTGAAAGCTATTGGAAAGTAACATTTTTGGTTTGATTTGCAAGCACAATGTGTAGAAGTTAGAATCAAGTGCAATGGTTTGTACACTATTTTTCTTCTAGAAGTTAACAAACCTCTTTAGAGATGAAAATTTAATGGCTTGAACCTAAACATGCCATTCCAACGAGAATCAGGGGTCATTGTTGTTTCGTGTCTTCAGGTTTGTGGGTTGACTGGATAAAACTAATAAATGTGACTATGATTCATATATTTATTTACCCATGTGCAAATGACATCAATTGATCAACTCCTTTGATAGTTGATGTGTGGTTCTTCTTGACTATTTTTACTTGAAAAAGGTGATTGCGGTTCTTGTACCTTGGCTTGGTTGCGGTTCTTGTACCCTGGTTTGGTTTATAAATTTTGTAACTATCTTGAAAGTAGTTAAAAGAAGATAATTAAACATTTTTATAACTTGGTGCATGTGCATTGTGTAATAGTTACAAATATCCAGGCATTGTGATTGTTATGTTGATTTAATTTTACACATGAAGAGGTGTGTAAAGTAACACCCCTTTTAGAGACAGAAAATGAAATGTCTATAACCTAAAGTCCTAAACAAACCATTCCAAAGAAAATTAGGGGTGGCTGATGTTTCCTGCTGAAATATGATCAAGTCATTTTAGTCAAGTGTTTATAGTTGTTTGATGTGAATGTGGTTCTCCTTGACTACTTTTACTTGGAAAAAGGTTAATTCCTGCGTTAAATTTTGTAACATTCTTGAAAGTAGTAAATGTTTTCTTCTAGAGACAGACCCAAACTCACTTGAGATAATTAGACATGATTTGTTATACTTTCACCTCTCTAAGAACATGGTCAAAGATAGGACTTTGTGAAAACATAGGATTTAAGCATCTTAAGCAAGGGGTGTTGAAGGCCTTTATGAGAAGGATACAGCTTTGTTATATATAGCTTTGCCTTCCAAGACTTTATTTTTTTGGGACTATTGGTTATTTGTTACTATACTTTTTTACAATTTTCGGTTATTGGTAAGCTTACTAATGCTACAACTTTAGTACTAAAACCACACTAATAGATTAATTCCTAAAACCAATAAAAATTTGATAATGTCAAGTTTAAGTGTTTAAAACAACCAACCAAAACAAGCTAATTAAAGAAAAGAGAAAAGCTTTAATAAAAACAAAATGCTTTAAAAGCTGCAACTTGAGACTACATAAAGTTTCAAAACTCAAGGAACCCAAAATCCTTACAAAACATCTCAAAACACATAACAAATTAAACAAGACATATAATTAAACATAGAAATTCAACACTAAAATACTTGCTACCTTCTAGAAATATGCAGCAACTACTGGATTCATGAATATAGGAACATCAAAGTTCAACTACAAATTCATGAAATCATCTTATTATTATAGTAACTACTCTTCCTCTGCATCTTTCTTCTTTTTCTTCTTCTTCTTCTCGCTTTTGCTCACTTCTTCACCATTTTCAGCATCTTTACTTTTCTTCTTCTTCTCAGATTTCTTTTCGGATTTATCCCCGTCTCCCTTCTCAGCCGAAGAATCCACATCACCGTCCTTATCCTTCTTTTTCTTCTTCTTCTTCTCAGTAGTCTCACCTTCCACCACTTCTTCCGCTGCTTCAACCTTCTTTTTCTTCACAACCGGCGTCTCTGCAACATCTTCATCTTCTAACTTACGCTTACGCCCTTCATCACCGTCTTCACCGTCCTTATCCTTCTTCTTTTTCTTTTTCTTCTTCTCACTCTCGACTTTCCCACCTTCCTCCGCAACTTGTTCACCTGCAGGTTCAGGCGCAGCAGCAAGACTAGCAACCATAGAATCACCACCCGTAGGAAGAGCAACGTTCCTTGTCCACTCAGCCGGTGTCTTCTCATTCGGCTTCCCATGCTTAGTCAACTTCCCTTCTGAAATCAGCTTCTTCTTCATCGAAGCCGTGGGACCCAACCCCCATTTCCTCGGATACATATCCCTATCCATCACCACCCGTTTAATCTTCGCCACAACCCCGTGATCACAAGTCGCCATCACCGCAGTCGTCATCTCCGCTATCCCCAAAGCAATCGCCTCCCCCTTCGTCGTCATCAAAACCACCTCCTCACCGTTCTCAATCCCATTCTCGAACCTCAACAACCCCGGGATCATAAGCTTCGCACCATAACATATCGCATTCACCGCAGAATCCTTAACCACCAACCTCTTATAACTAGTCAACAACACCTCCAACGGCATAACCACCCGCCTCAAATAACTCTCATCCCGATAATTATCAAACATCCACTGCGCATCCATCACATCATGCATCGTAACCATATTATCCTTCTCCCCCATAATACCCGACCTCACCCTCCGCAACTCCTGCATATGCCCACCGACACCCAAAATCAAACCCAAATGGACACACAGCGTCCGCACATACGTACCCGCCTCACACAAATCCAAAACACAACCAAATGCTTCTCCGCATCATACTCCAACAACTTACTCTCATAAATAGTCCTAATCCTAAGCTGCCGCTTCACAGCGGAAATCAAAGGCGGACGCTGGAAAACCGCACCCGTCAACGTCTCGAGCGCCCGCGCCACTTTAGCGACATCGGGCACCGTGGAATGAAGACGGGCAACGCAAACATACTCTTTACCAGCACCCTGTTGGGACTTAACTAACCTAGTGGCTCTATCGATACAGACAATTAAATTACCGGTAACCTTCGGGTCGAGAGTACCGCTGTGACCGGTCTTCTCGACACGAAGGATACGCTTAATCCAGGCGACTACTTCATGGGAGCTAGGGTTTGCGGGTTTGTCTAGATTAATAACACCGTACCTGATGTATTCAGCTAAAGGGCGTTTGAGAGGTGAGTAACCGGATGGGAGTGGAGTGTAGTGGCCGGTTCGGACGTTCAATCGGTCGTAGTGTTTGAGGAGGATGGGCCAGTCGGATGTGTCGATGGAAGGTGTGAACGATGTGGGTTTGATTAAGTAATCGATGGTGGGTTCGGCGGTGTCTTTGGACTTGGTTTTCTTTTTCTTCTTGTCGGAACGGTGGACGTCGACGTCGGACATGGTGGAAGGTTTGGTAACGGTGGAGTGGCTAGGGTTTTGGGAAAGAGATGAGATGACAAGAAATGGGTTTAGGGTTTTAGATTTTTATAAGGTTGGATGAAGTTTTTTTATTAAATTAACTTTTTTTTTATATATATTTTCTTTTTGACGACTAAGGTGGGCGAACAAAACGGTTAACCGAATCGACCCAAAAATTGAACTGAAGCTTAACATATTTGAAATCGATTATGTAAAAACCGGTTTGGAACCGATTGAAACTGCAGGTTTGGAACCGGTTTGTAATTTTCTTCACAAAAGTCGGTTAACCGAACCGAAACCAGGCAAAAACCGGTCAGTGCTCGAACCGGAACCGATTGTAGCATTGTCAAGAAACTAGTTTCAACCTGAACTGAAACTGATCTTAAATCAGTTTTGACTTTTGTTGACCAAGCCGAACTGGTTTCAACCCAGACTTTTTTTTACTTTTGTTGACCAAAGTGCTTCAGTTTGCCAGCTTTCGATTAACCACATCATAATTCCTAGCACTCAATAAAAACCAGAAAGTGAAGACACGGCTTGAAAATCTTTTGCCTTGCGTTTTGAGAACTTGGTATACTTATACAACTACATAATATCCCAGTTGCAAACAGCTTAAGAAACCAAGTCTTTGCAGCATTGTGAGATCACTTGTTAAATTGATTTTGCAAACCCGCACGACACATAGATAACTTGTTCTTTTAGTTGTCGTATATGTTGTGTGTTGAGAAATTTTATTCTGTGGGATGTTTTTTGTATAGTTGTTTTAATTATAAAGACACATAAACCTTATATATAAGTTACGAATTACTAATATTAAATAGATGAACATGTTTTTCGTTTGCTTCACGACTAGTTGTTTACCAAATAGTTAATCTTTATGTAGTTTCACACATTTGTTAGTTATACAACTCTCTTCTTTACCCACTAAAGATTTTGAGTTACAACTACAATCTTGTGTTAGTTATTGTAGTCTTCTAACAATATGTATATTTTTTAATGTGATAATGAAATCATCTACTCTTTCTAACATACATTTGTGATGATGCATAATTGTATATGTTGATGATGTAATCATTTGATTTAGTATAGTTCAAATTCATAACATATAAATACATTAAACTGTTTAAAGTTTATTTTGTAATTGTAATATCCCTATTTTAAGTTACATATGTGCGATATTATTTTTCAACGATAAGTAATGTTTTGTGATGTTGTAGTATTAAGCCATTTTGTCATCTCGTTCTGGGCCGAAAGGTGAAATAACTTATTCTCATGGTTTGGTGGTGAAATTATCAAATTGTGTGCTAAAGAGCCAAGACTCAAGTTAATGCATCAAATGTGGGCGATAAAAAGTTCATATAAAACCTGGTATAGATCTATAAGTGCGTGTTTCTTCCATCTCTTAAATAAGAGACATTTTTGTGTGAGTTCACGTGTGTGATGATGGAGGTGCGAAGGTCCATGTAAGTCACCAAAATTCACTCAATCCGAAGTTCGAATCTTGATTAATAGGTGTTCGCTAGTCATCCAAGGTGTTGGAAGTTCCATGACTTCAGTGGTGGTAAGCACATTCTACCATAAGCCATGTATTTGATGTATATGACGAATTGACGAGTGTCTTTCATTATATCGGTTTGGAATGAAATCTCTAGTATTGTACCATCAATAGTATTGTACCATCAATAATAATGGCTTAAAACCACTATAAACCTTTGAATTCAGTTATAAGGTGAAACTAACAAGATTGCTATTTGAGTTTTTTTTGTTAACTCTGATTTTGAAAACCCAAACTTTTGGAAAATTATGAGACATGTGATGCTTAATACTAACTCGATAACATCATAAATAAAGGTTATAACTCATTAGATTGAGAAAATTACTGTTTGCGTCCCTGTGGTTTTAAGGAGGAGGCACAATGAGTCCCCAAAAGAATATTCGAACTGGTTGAGTCCATTTGGTTTCAAAAATAAACTATTTGAGTCTCTGCTGTTACTTAACTATGTTAGCTTCAAGGGTAGATTCGACATTTCACTTATATATATACACATTGTCACTCTGAGTCCTTGAACTTTCATAATTGGTCTTTTGAGTCTCTTTCACCTTTTAACAAAAATAAATAGACTTGATCAATTTTTTTAACAAAAATAAACAAACCGAACAACATTTTCAACAAAAATTAAACCGAACTACTTTTTAAAAAATATAAATGGACCAAATTAACTTTTTAAGGAAACTAAAGAACCAAATCATTTTTTTAGCAACTAGTTCATTTCGTTTAACAAAAATAAACGAATCAAACTTCTTTTTTAACAAAAATAAACGAATCAAACTATCTTTCTAACAAAAATAAACGAACCAAACACGTTCGTTTAGTTTAGTAAAAATTAGTAAAAAAATTGTTCGTTTATTTTCACTAAAAAGTACTTCGATCGTTTACTTTTTTTAAAATAGTAGTCTGGTTCGTTTATTTTTATTAAAATGTAGTTCGGTTTGTAATTCTGCTAAAAAATAGTTCGGTTCGTATTTATGTTAAAAAAAGTCTAGTTCGTCTTTTTTTGTTAAAAAATTTAGCTTAGTTCGTTTTTTTTTAACTTTTTTTTATTTTTGTTAAAAAAAAGTTTAATTCATTTATTTTTGGTTGATTATGATTTGGTTAGTTGATTATGGCTTTATCGATTATAGTCTGGAGGTTAATTATGTAATTTGGAGGTAATTTTTAAAGAGTGACTAAAACTGAGCAATTATTTAACCACAAGAACTCATATGGATCATAAAAAGGGTATAAGCTAGTAATTTCAAATCTGGCAGGGACTCAAATAGTTCATTTTTGAAGCCACGGGGACTCAACCAGTTCGAATATTCTTTTGGGGACTCATTGTGCCTCCTCCTTAAAACCACAGGGACGCAAACAATCATTTTCTCTATTCAACAATATAAAAAAACAAAACCAAAAAGTTAAGGATTTGGTAGGTGATCTCTTAATGGGATTGACTAAATTTGACTGAAAGATTAATTTTCATGGATTATTTACCAATGTTTTCATAACCAGATCGAACATTGAACCGGACGGTCAACCGGTTCACTGGTCGAACCGATCGGACCAGCCGAATAACTTTGATAAAAAATGACCGGTTAAACCGGCGACCGGCCGGTTCTCTGGGAGCCGAGCAAACCATATAGAACCGGACCGGTCGGTGGAATGAGTCACGGTTGGACCTGCCGGTCCGGTCCGATCTCAACACATTGTTATTTACCATCACAAGTTGTAGATAATCATCAAAGGTTAATTCGACTACCTTTCTTTTAACAACAATTTTTTAACGCCTAAAATCCTACCTAACCTTGCACTTGATTGTATTTGAACTCACACTCACATTTGTAGAGGTAAGCACCTTACAAAAATTATCCACTAAAATTTCATGGATAAAACTAACCACTAAAATTTCAACCTTTTAAGCAGGAATTATCCCCATAATAACTTGTATAGCTAAAACTTCAAACATTGTTACGTTAAGTAAGAAAAAGTGTTAGAAAGGGTATACCAATCTAGTAGTTTACGCAAAGTGTTCGATCCAAAAGGTGTTTTAAAGGTTGCAAACCTAGATAGTTGATGAACTTGGTTTATTATGACCATTTAGGATGATGTTATAAAGGGAATTCAAGTGGTGAATTGATAAAAAAAATAAAATTTTATAAAATAATATAGAACTTGTTAAATATAAACCTTAGGCTATGTGTAATGGGTTAATGCCCACGACCACCTCATCCCAAAAGGACATGAAACACCGGCCCCCAGGGCATGTGTTGGGTGGGTGGGGCAAAGGACCAGAGTTTGGCAAGGATGATATATGAGAGTTAAATTTCATTGTCAATGAAATCCTGTCATCTAACACATTTTATTTTTTATTTTGTAACTTTTAAGTGAAACAGTTACACATGTTAATAAAAATGGTTAGTGAAATGACTTCTAACTAACTATATGACAGTTACGTGACGATACATTTTTCTTGTTTAATGACCATTACACATAGCCTTGGTTAGGGTTGACTAAATTACTCACAAAAAACCAAAATGTAAATTTTGTAGCAGGCTAGATAATACTTTGATTTTCTAACGCATTGAAGTTAATGTAGTAAATCAGATAGGTGGAATATCAATGAGAGAACTGAAATTATAAAATCGAACAAAGAGATCATTGGTGACGATTTACCCCTATAATCGGACCCAAGTCCCAACATATTAGCCCAACCATTTTGGGCTTAGTGGTTAGCCCAAATTAGGGCCTGCCCATTAGAGCTTAAGCCCAAAGTTATTTTTTATAAATAAAAAATGCTTTCTTACAGAATAAAAAGAACAAGTAACAATTGTTTATCTAACTCTTACTATCTCCTCTCTTGTGTGTATGCACACTTGTATGCACACTTGTATGCACGACGAGATCACCATGAATGCGGTGAAGACACTATTTTAGACTAGAGGCATCTCTCCTTTTAGCATCACTGCACTACACCTTACCCTACATCTTAGCAATAACATCATCTTGGCTCTACTATACTAAAGAAGGATTTGAAGTGGTTGGATCGAATCTAAGGTGCTGTTTGTTTTTCAGAGGTAAAATGTCAGAAGACTGCGAAACCACATCTGCCAACATCTGTAGCAGAAGAGGTGGACCAAAACTCTGCAGTCTGCAACAAGAAGACTGTTTGTTTTTTAATAACTGCAGACTACCAAAACTATTCTAAATCTAATCTAATCTAATCTCATAAGACATATAACAAGTTAATGTTTGATATATTAGCTAGCATTCACAGTTCAAGTAACTTCAAAGCAATTATCTTTTCCACAAACTAACGCCTAACATAGCAACAATTATCAAGTAAAATCATGAAAATGTTTATAGCATAAAAATAACAATCAAAACACGTATTCATTACCACGAGACAAACAAACACACACTCTGGTTCAATAAGCCCTAACAATCACCAAAATCAATCAAAACATGTATTAACCACTACGAGATAACATAATCTGGTTCAATAAACCCTAAAATCACCAAACTCAATAATAACAGAACCTACACACCAAACATCAATAGTAACAAAAGGTATGAAATTAAACCTGATATGGGGGAATAGAGGACGGCGGGGTTGCAGCGGTGGGGCGGCACTGGAGCAGTAGAGCGGCAGCGGCAGGTTGCGGCGGTGGGGCGGCGGCGCTGGAGCAGTGGAGAGATGGGGTTGCAGCGGTGGGAGAGTTGGGCGGCAGTGGAGCGACAGGTTGATGGTGGGTGAGTTGGGTGGCAGTGGAGAGGATGAGGGGATTAGGGTTTGGGAGTGTCTGATGGAATAAGAAAGATGGAAAGAAATTGGTTAGAAGAGGTGAGAAGTAACAATACCAACACTTCTGGGAGAAGAGGGCGCGCAGACGTTTTTTAATGAAACGTCTTCGGAAAAACAAACACACTGCAGAGCCCAACGTCTGCGCGCCCTCTTCTCAGTGCAGACAAAAGAGGTGGAGAAGTGCTTTTAAGGAAAAACAAACAGCACCTAAGAAGATGAAAGCTAACACTATCACAAACACCAAAACGGACTAAGACCCTTCAACCGAAACCCGTGGTCATAACTCCATAATAAAATGCTATCTTGTGAAATATTGATATGGGTGGAGTATTTAACAGAATATAAGACTAACGATTAGGCAAACCCCTGTAATGCGTAAAATACATGTACCTTTAACAACTGAAATTGTATGATTCTTGATGTATTAAACCATATTAATTAATAATTATACTTGTATAGTTGTATGGGAGTATCCCAGGTATAAAGTTTAATTTATGCATTTTTTTTCATCTTTAGTATATTAATATTTTTTTTACCAGCAAAATGTTACACCCAAAGAGATTAGGGGATTGAATCACTGACTATATTTTGCAATCTTAACCACTAAAGCACGGCTTCATTACCCCCCCTCCCCTTGTGCCTTTTCGTATGCGTATTAAGTCCGCTACCCCGACTTGTTTATGGTCCCAACTTCACCACCGCTAACCACCTTACTGGCTAAACGTTACACTCCAAGTATGTATATTATAATTGGATTGGTCATTTTTGAATCGGGATAGGTTATTACCCAAAACGAAGTGCACATAAACTATTAACCTTACAATAGATGAGTTTTCCGTCAATGATGAATTATAGTGATTCATGGATTTATGTTTAGAACGAGTTATGCCCTAAAAGGTGAGATGAAGTTTTAAGACCATAGTTAATTGTCTAATCATGATTTAAATATCGTAACAAAGTACATTATCTAAATTGTTGATGTGTTAAATTTAGTTTTTGAGCTTGTTCATGACCATTGACGAAGTCAAAATGTATGAGAATTTAATGCTAAAGGCCGGAGTCTTAACATCATTGCATTATCTTTGTGTTATAAAAAACTCTGGAAAATTTGATATTAGGCAATTGTAATTTTATAATGACTCCAAGTTTTATTTTCGTGACGTTTGTTAAAATTTCCTTTTGCATACCTTTATAACGGCGCACATTTACTTCATATCACGATTATGTACACGATAGGTAGCGATTTATATCAATTGATTCAAATAATCCGATTTCTCGGGTTGCATAAGAAGATGTGACTCTGAATTAATGTTCTAGCACCGGTCTATTGGAATGAGATCAGTCCGATACCATAAATGGATGAGTGTATATACCAAATACGGTACCAATTTTCGATTTAGTTAATACCGGTAACATTAAAATAGCGACGTGGTATTGATTGAATCCAAACCAGGGGATAAATAAAAGTCAAAGAACCCTATAACCCGAGAGAGATTAGATTATTCTCAAAACTCACCGAAGAATCTTATTTGCTTGTACGGTGGATCCATCTTCTTCCACCGGACCATCTTCAGATAATCAATTAATCAATCGGACCAAGACAGACAGACACACGGTAAGCCTTGTCTTAACAATAATTGCTTCATTTTGTAATTTGATTACTAATTTTGTTATTATTCATTGCAGATAATGAGTCACTCATTGGATCGTAATTCAATTGATTACCGTAAGTTTTTTTAACACTTTATTAATCTAATCCTAATTTTACTTTGAACTACAAGCTGAAATAATTACTACACTTTCATATCTAACAACTAACAAGCTGAAACTGTAGTCTGTCAATTTATTCATTTTAGGTTTTCTCTGGAAAATTATGCACTTTTTCGAAACAAATTACATATCAAACAAGATGAATTAAATTAAAGTCAGCATTATATTCCACATTAAATTTCAATCATTATTATCAAAATTGCAATAAGTTGTATGACATTTTGTTAGGTTGGATTTAAGGATGAGCAAATGGTACCGGTTTTTACCAATTTTTTGCCTACAGGTGCGGTATCGGTACTTAACCGAGCATTTTCGGTACGAGTATCAAGTTTTTGGGAAATTTGGTACGGTACCGAGCCCATCCCTAGTTGGTTTAATAAGAGAATAATCGGTCCAAAGATTTATTTATTTAGTTATTTTTTGTTGTGGTTAATTTGATTTCAAGGGTAAAATGTAGCTCCGTTGTAATAGAGGGGATATCTCATGTTCTCATCCACAATTTTTTTAATGACTTGATGTGTCGTGTTTAATTAAGTGGGATCTTTCTTTTCGGTTTACCAGAGAATGGAAGCAAGGGTGTGGAAGTTTTTGTTGGCGGTTTGGCCCGTTCTCTGACTGAAGACAAGATTCATAAGGTCAGCCATCTCTTTATGTATATTAAAATAAATTGTTGCTGTGTTCTTTATATGTAAATATGCAAGCAAAAGGATTACATAGTTGTTCAACTTTGTCAAACTCTCAACCCTCTGTTTATGTCTCTTTTAGGTGTTTTCAGCTTGTGGAGAAATCGTTGACATTCGCTTGATGAAGGATCCAAGTGGCAACCTAAAGGTGTTATGTTTGTCCAATAGTCTGCTTATAATTATATTACCTCTTTTTAAAGCTTACATATCTGTTTATGTGCAAATTGCATAGGGGTTCGGCTTTATACGCTTTGCAACAAAAGATGCTGCTGACAAGGCTCTGAAGGAGTTACATGAATCTATGGTAAAGAATAGTTCTAACCAAATTTAGGGTTAATTGGTAAAATCAACTTGTTTTTTTGCCTTGTATGTTTCAGCTTGACGGGAAAAAGATTGGTGTTCTTCCATCAGCTGGAAATGATACACTTTTTATAGGAAATCTTAACAAAGGTTTGTTTTAATCTCTTCATAATACTTTTAACATAATGACTAAAGTCTTTACTCCCATCCATCTTACTTATATTGTATGTTTAGGGTGGAGCGCTGATGATTTTAGTAAGATTGTCCACCAGGTAAATTATGTTTTCATTTTCGTTTTTTTTTGGTTATAAACTAAACTTATTCTAATCAAAACACCATTTCTTCAACTGTTTTGGTGGTTATAGGTTTTTCCAGATGTTGTTTCCGTTGATCTTGCACAGCCCCTAAGTGGTAGTGACACTGCTAGCAAAAAGATCAAGAACCGTGGTTTTGGTTTTGTGAAGTTTTCATCCCATTCTGTAAGTCCTCTGTTTACTCATCTTGTTGACCAGTCAAAATTCAGTTTAGACCAGATCATGTGGTATAATATAACGGTATTATACTTTTATTATCAGGCTGCAGCACGTGCATTAAAGGCTGGTGCCAAGCCAGGTTTTGTTCTTGGTGGTACTTTGCATCCATCTGTAAAGTGGGCTGAGGAGAATGCTGGAGTTGATTCAGATGAACTTGCTAAGGTGTTTACTTATTTCAGTAATTTAACATGCATGATGATATTTGAATTTGTCATACCATGTATGATTTCATTTTTGTGTTTCAGACAACAATAGCATTTGTCCGAAACCTACCCTTCGGTGCTGATGAAACCTACTTGAAGTTACTCTTCGACCCCTTTGGGAAGGTTAGAGCCACTTTAGTTTATGTTTTGTTTATAATTTAACTATTTAATGGTTTGATTGATTGTGTTTCAGGTAGAAAAAGTGGTGGTACACAACAAGGGCACTTCTACAGTTGGATTTATTCACTTTACTCAAAGATCAGTAAGTGGCAAAGCTTAAGTTAGCATGCACTTTTAACATTTCAATAATTTTTTTAATGTTATTGTAATGACTAATTCTAAACTTTGTTTCCATAAATAGCATCTTGATAATGCGATAAGGGGGCTAAATGACAAAAACGTCCCAGGGTCAAAGGGCGGTCCATCATTTAAGATGCTGGTACTGTACGCAACTCTAGGTTATTAATTAGTTATTTGCTAGAAAAATAAACAAGTATGAGACTTTATTATTCAATCTTGTGCATATTGTAATAATAGGTTGAAGTTGCAAGGCCCATGGACAAGAAAAGGAAAAGGGTTTATGAAGATTCCCAAGTCACTCAGCCCCGTGAGATTTTAAATAACTACAAACCTCAAAATTATGAGTCAGTCTTCAGTTCTTTCAATGGCTACCGCGAAGACATAATTCAAAAGGTATATTATATCGATATTAAATTATAAATATCCTTTCTTGAAAAATAATCTGGTTACACGATATTTTTTTCTGCTTAATTTTAGGAACCTGCAGTTGCTGATCCCCATGAAGCTGCAGTTCTTTTGCTACCAGTGGCTGTCAGAGATCGGTTGCTTCGAATTTTACGACTCGGTATTGCTACTCGATATGATGTATGTTATCCTCTGATATTCTTTTTCTTGATGCTTTTAGGGAAGTTGACATTAGGACTTTTGATATTTATATATTTTCTTTTGCAGATTGAAGTTGAATCTCTTAATAATCTAGCGGAGCTACCTGAATCTACAGCCATATTAGTTCTTGATCAGGTTTAACTACTATTGAATATTAAGATCTCTGTTGTACACAAGTAATATTTTTTAGCTCATACATTAATAATGCTAATATCTTTCTCTACAGTTCATGTTATCAGGAGCAGATGAACATGACAAGCGAGCATATCTTGCTTCTCTAATTTCAAAGGTATGTATTAAGTTTTAGTTTTAGGCAGAATTTCACACACACACACACTATCTTAAAGCTTTGATATTTTATGTGTATTCTTTTGACTATCATATATGCCCTTTCAAAACCGAAACACTTGTATCTTCTCACTCCAGCATCAATTCCTTTCTAAGTATATTTCTACACCAATAAATTCCCATTTTACCCTCATAGTAAATGAGGTACACTAAATTTTATAGAAGCATCATATGTATAGAAGCCCAAAACAACCAAAATTGATTAAACTTATCTAATTGCCCTTCTTCATGGTGCAAAAGCAATCAAATGAGAACCAGTTACATGATTGTGAAGTAAAACTCTCAATTTAACGTTTCAAAAACATTAAAGCTCTCATATTGAGATGGTTTATTCTCTGTAATAATAGCTACCCAAATACGAGAAATAGAAACTATAACGCCACTGCATCATTATTCTACCTACCAACTGAACTATCACTAACCATTTTTTGGAACAACAATTTATTACGAAAACAAATGTACATCAATTACAAAACTACCCCCATTCACTTTCTGCAAGATGCAGAAAAACAGCAAAAAAGAAAAAAAAATGCGAAGGGGCAGAAGAGCCTTATCTAGTTTTACCAAAATCATTAACAGCCCACAAACCTAAAAAGTATCATCTTCAATGCCATGAGAGTGGGAACACACAGAGAAAACTCTTTTTGGCACTTTGTTTGTCTGTTGGGGAGAGGTAAATTGGTCGTACAATTTGTTAATTGATAATCATGTAAAAATGAAATATTTTTTTGGTGCTCTGTTTTTGGTATTTTGAAAGCACGAAAATGATACTATAAACTTTGGAAGGACAAATACAAAACTTAAGTTTTCGGAGGTTATATGTGCAATTCTTCCTTGGTTTTATGGCTCTAATTTCTAGAGTTCCAACACAAGTAATCTTCATTTCGCATACAGTACCAGGTGAGCAAACTTGGATTGAATCAACCACCTTTAAATTTGTCAAGATTAAGGGACACTAATGTCAGGGAACCAGTGGGCCTGGGCCTCCGGGCCCATCTTTCAGCTGTTGATTCTCTTGCCTTGCATGTTGACCCAAGTGTGACTAGGTTTGTTTCTTGTATTCGAAGCAACTTGGTTAATAAGAGCAATTTCATAAATATGATAAGCTTAATAGTTAATATACTCTAATTCAATTGTAAATCAAGCATGATTAAATAATATTCCAACCAATACTTGTAAAATCTCCTGTAATTAATGAAATATCATAATTCCGAAACAACAATTTTGTAACACCTTTTATAACTTAAGTATTTGATTACTATCCAAATATCTAAATTTGCACCTTAAAATGGATAGCATGTATACTTGTGAACCAAAATTCCGAAGCAAATGCTACCTATAACTTATAATGATTACAAATTACAAAAATATAAGTTTGATCAAAACTTTACCCCAAAGGGAAATTCTCTCCAAGTTTATTCTAGAACATATTTCAAATGAATTTCTTTTTGTTTGAAAAATTGAGATAATTATTATGATTATAGAAAATAAAATATTATCTTATGAACAAGACAAAATAAAATCGTAATCCTGGACTCCTGGTTAAGTTATTTTCAGCGGACTTAAAATTACTGTTTTCGTTTATTAAATTGCGTATAATGCAGGTCGGATGGTTACGCATCTCGTTATTCTTCATTATATTCTGATTATCGTCTGCCAAGTCATGAATTACCCGGTTCTTCTACCGCTAATTACAGTCGGTATTTACTTAATTCAAATATTCCACCAGCTCATGGAAACATGGAGGAAATGAGTCCCAACCCATCACACCAAATCCCGGGTTCGTCTTCAATATCTTATACAGAAGACCCGTACCGTATACCAGCTTATGCAAAAGGTGGTGTTGGTGATGTCCCAGCTACTCGTCCCCAAATGAGGTTTGACCCGTATACTGGTGAACCGTACAAGTTTGACCCATTTACCGGTGAACCCATTGTTCCAGAAGCCCCTTATGAGAATGCGTACCGACTATGAAGGAATTCTTTGTAAGAGCAATAAACGTTTTAGGTAACGCAGTTTATGTTGATATTAAACGACGTTTGTTTGTTTGCTAGTCCCAGAATTGTGCAATGTACATTACTGGAGTTGTTTTCAGTTTCCGTGTTTTAACTTAATTCTAGTTTTCCAGTTTTTATTCAGGTGACTTAAGTTTAATTTTACCTGCAAACACTTTCAGTAACGATTCAGTTTTCTACTTGTGGGTTTTAGCTTAATTTGTTTGTTTTCACTTTTTAGCAACAGTAGGTAAATGTGTTACTAATTTATACTTGTCCTTGTTATAAGTTTAGATGGTGGACTGAGGTCTATTCAGCTCGATGTGGCAAAGGGCAAAGAGGGACGCAACAACCAATGGTTGAACTAAGGTCTTATTCTATTTACGATTCACTCAATTATATCATTAAGCTCTATTAGATGAGAAAGCAATGTGATTTCTCGTTTAACAATGCTCAACGCTAGAGTGATTTAAAAAATTGAGTGGGTTGTAAATAGAATAAGGCTTCAACCATTTTTGTTCTGTTATGTCTTTTCCTTTTGTCATGTTAGGGTGAAAAGATTATAATCCACCTACTAAACATATAACTGTGAATCGTCTAAATTAGTAAGACTTACCAGTTGTTGCTGGAAAGCAAATAACTTGGTGTGTATGTTCTGATGCAACACAGAACCATGGGCCTCAAGTTTCATGCAATAGGGCAAGTCATTTATGCAAGTCGGCAGTTATAGTTGTTTATTTCACTTTTCTTAGGTAATGGGTCATAGAGGTGCACGAACCAGGTATTCTCAGGAACTGGAACCGGTTCCGGGTATGTTCAACAAAAGATAAAACCGGGTCCGGGTAGGAACCGGTTCCGGTATAGTCGGGTATTTGACCGGTTCCATGGTTTTTTTTTCATGTAATGTAGGGTCGGGTTTTGACCGGGTATTGGCGGAATTGGTTCCACCGGGTCCGGGGGAACCCAAAGCGCGGTTCGTATCCGCGGGTAGGGTAGGGTGGGGTTCGGAACCGGTTTTTTTTGTGCACCTCTATGGCAGGTGGTCGATATTGTTAGATGTAATGGGTCAACACAGTTAATTGTAAGGCTATACGTTGTCTTTTGAGACTACATGTTGTGGGTTAATTGAAAACCAGGCTACATTAGCGCCACGTAGGCACCGTTCACTAACTCATTAACTAATGTGCTATGGGTTAACTAAATTAAACAAAATAACGAAAAGGTTTGAATGGTGGTTGTGTGGGGCACCCGCTTTTAAAATTCAGCCTCTTGGGAGTTATTGTGTTAACAGACGTAAAGACACCAAGGTTGGTGTCTGGGCTGCTTGTGGGCTGACGGGCGCCTTCAACTTATAGAATGGATGGGTCATGGGGCACCACACCACCCGCTAACGCCTACAACAGACAACCTGATTGTTAGGCAATATTTTGATTCTAGAAAAGCCTTACAAGCTCCTTTTCTTTTTGTTTTTCCCTTCTCTTAAGACCATCTTCGACCCACATCACAAGTTTACCAGGTATCTATTAGGAATTGTGAACAAATTACTCCCGTTCATAGCTAATTTAAATTCAAATTCAAATATTGTTATAGTTAATGGTTGTTATAGGTTGCTGTATGTAGCTCTTTACGTCTTGTTCTTGAGTTTTTTAACCAAGGAAAGGAGAAGGAAGGATAAGAAAGGAAAGGGAAGTAAAAATTTTTAATTATGTGTGTTCTTGAGTTGGAAGGAAATTGGAGGAAAGGAAATGATAACTTATTGGGAAAAGTAATCATCCCATTTTTGGGAGGATAACTTATTGGAAAAATACATCAATTTAATCCCTCTTAACTCCTCCTACCTTTTTCCTTTCCATTCTAAAAAAACTCAAGAACACCCATTTTTTAACTATCCTTAGTTTTCATTTCCTTTCCCTCATTTAAAAAACTCATGAACAGGGCGTTAATACATTTTCAATGTTTATACACCCACCTATGTAGCAACATTGCAATTTCCATTTCGTACGCTCTACAAATTATATTGTTTTTATATCATAGAGAAATATTAAATATGCATATTTCTTTTCAATTCTTCTTTAGCTTATGGAAGCTTCCCTAACCGTTATGATTAACAATTCTTATCTTATCTTGCAAAATAAATCTAAGTGCTGATGATTACCTCTGTGCCGACCATCGTCCATTAGTGTAATTTGTTTGATAAAATTAAGGAGATGGATGACACTAGACAGGTGACCTAGGACGACAGGACAAACCCACAACCACACATCATCACTAATTTTATCTTTAATGTTACACATACGCCAAAAACACGTATGCATGTGCCAATAACCCAAAAGCAAAATCCCATCTCTGTAAATATCAGGTACAAGCATATATGCGGCTCGTACAGCCATATGTGGACTAAAATAAAAACACTTAACCTTAACCGGGGCTTGTGAACCGACCGGAAAACAAAGAGAATAAAGTGAAACCATTGTGGCACATGGACTCCCAGTTAAACCGGACATAAACATCAGCCAAAAGTGGCCCGACTTATTAATGTTACTTTGGTCCTCCACTCTTTTATCACTTTCGTTACCGGCCCCTCGGATTTAATTATCTTGATTCATAGTTTTGTCGCTAGCTAAAGGTTTTATTTGTAAAATACTAAATAATATTAATTGCCTAGGTGACACATTTAGAAACTTTGGAGAGGTGTGTGCGTGTGTGTTAATGGTTAGGATCGTTTTTAGTGAGATGTGGGATTAGTTGGTCTTATCTGGCCAGGCCGGGAAATCGGACCTAGGGTGCAAATGAGCTCGGGCCAAGCTACTCGCAAGTTACTTGAGATCGGGTTGATAAAAGCGTGAAACAAGTTGAGCCTTAAATAAAGCTCATTTAGTTATTAAGCCTGAGCTCGAGCCTAGTATGAGAAGATGGTTTAGGCTCATCGAGTTAACAAGCCTAGTGTATTTAAAGTTTAGCTCATTTGGACTTCTATGTATTAACTTTGCACTGAATAACCGAGCTCGAAACGAGCTTTGGCTCGTTTAAGGTACCACATACGAGCGTGAGCCGAGCTTAGCTTCCTTAAGAGTTTTTAAGAATAATGAAAATTGTATGTAAATTAATTTATAAATAATAAACAAACCAAGCCCAAAGCTCAATTAGCTTGATAAAATGACTCACGAACCGAGCCAAGTTCGAGCTCTCGCAAGTCAAAACGAGCTGAGTTTGGGCTAGGCTCGGCTTGTTTACAACCCACGGGACCACCGACGAGATCTATGGGATTTTAAAAGTTGTGGTGAAGACAAGTTAACATATTTAGGGTGCCTAGGTAGGGTTAGATTTTCGTATTTCTCTAGGTGTCCACTGTTACATTGGTGGAGCATGGTGTCCCAACACACTGTCAAACAGGAATGAGGGAGAATGACATGAACCCGTTTGTCCAAATACATTTATATATATAAATATATCTTCATAACTTAAAAGAATCTAATAAGTTGTTACAAGCTTGAAATCATTAACATTATTCATATTTTGTAGTTATATTAATTAAGTCAATATTGAGGTGATTCAAGATCCGGTTTCCAGTCATGGACAGCCCAATGAGTAGTTTGAGCCGCAAACGATCATAAACCTGTATTCTTGATGCTCACAGTTATACTTGCAACCTTGTGAGCATTGAGTAACAAACACTTGTCCAAACACCACTGACATGTTATATTGCACATATGACCATACAAAGCGTATGGTAGGGCGAAAAGTGATCAAAGTATTGTTTTGAATTTATATAGTCATATAGACTGTATGATGAAGCGAAAAAAGGACTAGTAACTAAGAAACAACAGACTAAAGCTATACATGTTGTGTAACCTTTTTTGCCTTATCTTACGGTCCAAATAACGATATATGACTCATATAATATGACGGATAAGCTGACTGCTGATGTATAGTTTTTGGAGATGGTATACGACCCTTAATTATTTAGGTGTAAGATTAATATTAGCGAAGGGAGTAGTCATCACAGTTGGTGTAATGGATATATAACTGGATAGAAACAGATAAGGTGATAATAATAAAACAATGTTGTTGTTATCAAAGTTTATTAAATTGCTCCGAATATAATCACGTGCCTTAGCTGCCACGGGGCCTTGCAACCTACAACCTTAATTCACCTGCCAGCTCTCTCTTTTAACTTCAAATAATTTTTTGTCAACTTGCTTATTTATTTTTTTCGTATGAAGTAAATAAGTAATGGCCTAAAGTTAGACAGACTAGTTTTATTAGCTAGTAATTGAATACTTGAAACAATATTAAACTATTAATGGTTTCCGATTTGATATGTCAGATCAATATATTCGCTAAATTTTGTACGTCTAAAGTGAAAAGCGAAATAGATAAATTTGTACTTTAAAGCACGGAGAGAATATTTCTTAAGGGCATATACAATTTTTTTTTCTTAAAAAACATACTTTTTACATAAAACTAGCAAGCTTAGAATGATTAACATGCTTTTCGTTAAAAATATATTTAACTTTTATTTTTTTATCCAGTTGGAAGGTAAAATGGTAAAAAGAAGGATATTTTTATTGCATGGTTCAATCGGCATTTTCAAAATTACGTCGACATCTCTTGTTTAACTAATCTTAAGCTTTTATTTTTTCCTATTTAACATATAACTCTGTATTTTCCTCTACTTCTTATATATACTATATAATATATGATGTTCATAAAGTTAAATAAACAGTTGCGATTTTCATACTTCTTATTTAACATGTCAACATAATGAATCAAATCAAGGTGTGAAACTTTTCTATATAAAATTCAAACTGTTTATATTATATATAAAAACAAAATGTTGATAAAAAATTGAGTTGTGTATAATTCAAATCACAGATTAAGCTTTTAGACTTTAAACCGTAATGTGAGGTGTTAAAGAGGTGTCAAGTGATTTTTAATGTTTAAATAGATAGATTACACCATGATGCTAATACTCCCATGCACAAAAATGTGATTTATACCAAGTGTAAATTTACATAAAAAAGAATTTAATAGTAAACAGGTTACAGGTGAGCCATTGTTATGACGCCGTTAAAAAAAGATATATATATAATTTATCATCATGTATTACAGAAATTTGGAAAATATGTTTATATAATTTAAAATAAAAAGTTGATGCATAGAAAAGTAGAAACAAAACAAAAGTCATGAGTGATGACCGGCAAGTAGCATGAGGTATGACCCACTATTGGTATGGTATCCATCGTAGGCCACTCTGTCCTTGCACCATCACCTCCCACGGTGTATGCATTTAATCACCAAACTATTTAGTTGAGGACTTTCATGTGAGTCACATAAATTACTTTCTTTATTTCTGATCATTCATATCTAACTATATTTTTTACATTTAACAAAATTAAATATAGGACCGGGACTAATATGAGATAGAGTAAGTAATACCAAGTGAAGAGTTCAAGTTGCAAATTGAAATTATACAAAATTTAACCTTGTTACAATTTAGTTTAATTACTTTCACTCGGTCGGTTTTAAGCTTACTTGATAACTAAATTATTAGTTTTATATTTAATATATACTCCGGCGAGTCAGTGAGCAATGCTAAGGTTGCTATGGAGTGACTTGGAGATCAGGGAATTGAATCGTGCAAACAACCTCTTACGAGAATGCAGGATAGGGATGCGTCGTCAAGGGCAAGTTGGCCTGACACCCTCGAACCTTTACATGTGGAACCTCATGCGGTGATTTTGCATTTTTATTTATTTCGGTCTTGCCATTATGTTATATTAACATTTTTCTTGATAAATGACATCAATTGGGTGTTAATCTAAACCCGTATTATACATGTGTCATACATGTGCCATAATATAACCTCATGGCAATAGCCATTTTTTCTAACATGTTGCAAGTCCATTTTATACCTATATAGTAACGACTAATGACATGCACAAAACCGTTCTTGTTCTACGTATTTACTTAATTTCACATTAAAGGGCATTTGCTTAGTGATATTCAGAAGTTGTGCAAAGCGGTGTCCCTTCTCAAAATGTTGGGGTGTTCGAGTCTCGACATGAATATTGGTGTAATTGTAGAAATAAATTAGATTGATGTTTATAAAAAATATCCTTAAATCTCACATATGAAACTAACATACCATCTAAGAAAAGAAAGTAAATACGTGGAAAATAAAATACATACTTGAAATTATTAGTTAAAAAGGTAAATACATGAAATTAAAGTAAATAAATAAAAGGTGACACTGATAATTTCTAAAGAGAATCTAATGATGCATATGAAAGAAAGTAATTAACATAAGCTATAAGTATAATTTCATAGGGTATACATTCGCTATCATTCTCAACTTTGTGCTACTTCGAACATCATTTTACCACCCTCCCTTTCAATCAAGAAAATACCCCATCATTCACCAACATTCAGCCTTTATATTTTTCGAAAAACAAATTACATAATAAATAAATAAAAGGCATAATTACACGGTTTGTCGACGTTTACTAAAAGTAACAAGATTGGGTATTAATGTTTAAAAGTCACAAGTATGAGTATTCAACTTATAAATTTGTAATAAATTTAGGTACTAATTGTAACTTTTGTTAAACGTTAACAGAAAATGAAGGGCGTTTTTGTCATTTTTGCAAAAAAATAGTTACCTAATTTTGCTACAAATTTATAGGTTAAATAACCATACTTGTGACTTTTAAACCTTAATTAGTATCTAATCTTGTTAATTTTAGTTAACGTCACGGACTAACTGTGTAACTAATAATGGTGATTAGAAATTCAAAATATGCATGGTTAAGTAAAAGTAAATTACAAAAAAAAAAGGTTTTCTTCGGGTAGCGAGTTATGCACAATACATTATATTCCTTATTTTTTCGGTAGCCCAACCTTTTCGGGGTCTAAAACGAAACAAGAATTCATTTTGAATGTTATTGTTACAAATAAAAACAACTAACCATAAATATGTATGTCTTTTCAGATAACTTAAGTGTCATTTTTAATATTTAGTATATTTTTTTGTCTAACTTTAGTTTAAATTAGAGTCCTGCTAGGTGGCCATGCTCACATCTGAGGTGTCGAATACAAACCGATTGCATACGGGTAAGGTGTACAAGATGCAAAAGAAGTAGTACGTAGACGGGGTGAGGGGGGTGGGCAGAGTCGGAATAGAGCTAGCAGAAGCTGCTGGGAATGTGCAGAACATGCGGTACAAGTGATACTGCTTCACTGTCTCTCACATGCTACTCTCTAAGGTACAAATACAAATACAAATACAAATACAGTCAGTCCTCCTGTGTATGTGTTTGCTTGCATGTGCCGTGCCATGTGCATGCGCCGCTTTGCGCACTATGCACCCCTCCTGGCCCATCCCCATTTCACATGCCTCCTTTACGGAGGCCACGCCTCCCCCCTCTCTATTCCCACATTTGCCCCTCTCTCCCAAATATCTATCTATGTTTATTAATACCACTAAATATTTTATTAAATAAACACACTCATCAACCCATGTTATGTATTGTAACATATATTTGCATAAAGTTCAATATTTATCAATATATATATATATTTATAGGTAACCAGTACATATTAATCTGGGTAATAATTAATTTTGACTAAATATAATCTGTTGAAAATAAATTATTCATTGTTTATTTACATAATTTGAAATATTATCGATTTTAAATATTATGAATAACTCAAATGAGAGAAGTAGTGGCAGGACCGGTTATAAGGGAAGGTCGGGTGGTCCACGGACCCCGGCCTGACACCCCAATGCCCGGAATTAAAAAAAAAATATATATATTTTTATGAAAAACAATATGTATATATAATGTTTAAATTTAATTACACAACCACTAACTTGGTTTAGTGGTAAATCGTTTTTTATTCAATCAAAAGGTTGTACCTCATTTGAAACATTTTAACCCTATTTATTAAAAAAAGTTTTTATACAACCAAATTATATGACCCAAAAAATTAAGGCTTATTTAAAAATTAAATTGTTTAAACCCAACAAGATATCTCTTTTTATTAAGACCAAAAAAAAATTTCGCATTCGACCTAAAAGTTTTTAACTGTGCTCAGAGTCGGGCTTGACTAGTGGATGAAACTTTTGAATGCAAAGATGTGGGGTGTTGGTGAACTAGAAGTGTATGAAGAGAGATGGCACAAAAGTAAGCTTTTTAGAGAGGGGATCGATATATGGCGACTAAAAATAAGAGGAAAGGGGAATAAGAAGAAAAAATAGGTATTTAACCAATTTGTATTTTTAGTGTTATACGATGATACATATAAAGAATGAAGACTTAACAAAATTTGTAACTTTAGGAATTACTAGGTATATATGAATTCAACATATCATGAAATAAAATTCTTGTAAAAGCAAACATAGTGATATAGTTTTAGATTTGATTAACCCTTCTTTCTCACATTAGGTGCCAACTTCATAGCTATCAATGTTAATGCGAAATATCCATTTTGGGAGTATAATTACAAGAGCATCTTCAATAGGTGTCTTTAAAGGTCGTCCAAGAGCTTGTTTAGTTGTTTGGAGACGTGAGAACAAGCATTCGTGAGTCAAATGTAGTAAAAAGAGCCACTGTGGTGAAAACTGAAAAGAGAGGGACGTCGCTGAGATCCAATGAAAATGTTATAAATAAATGAAATCTAAAAATATATATATAGAAGCTAAGGAAAAAACCAAGCATGATGGAAACACAATCACAATATTATGAAAAGATATGATTAATTAACGTCTTTTCTATGTTTAATTGTTTAAAGGTAGCCACCTCTTGTGACGATTTGGTTTTGACACTTGTCCAACATGTCATTATTAAAAATAAAAGCATGAAATTGATGAAACATGGGTGATAGGAATATATAGAAAAATAGGACAAAGGTTATTTTGGTAAAATAGGAATGAGATGGACCCTAAATGTGGTGCTTTCACATGTGCCATTTGCAGGTTAGCAGGCTTTGAGGAGATGGGTTCCATCTTTTCCCGCTATAAATCTTTCAAAGTCAAGTAAGATACCACTCATTTGTCGTTTTCACACTAATTACACTATTACCCCGTTACCCATTCACTTTCAACCATACATAATGAAGTTTTATCGTTACATCACATTCCATTTATTTATGGTGAAAATATATTTAACTAATACTTAATACTTAATAGTAAATGTCCAAACATATAATGACTTATAATTTTCTCTCTTCATGAAGTATTTTTCATAAACTATATACTTAGTCTTATGGAACTCACATGCAAACTGAGGTTTTATAAAATATCTTTCTCCTCTCTCTTAATTTCTCTTAAATTATTCGTTACACCAGAGGTCATTCTTTTCATATTTAAACAAACTCAGCATTACACAATCCACAGTTTAACATTATCTTTCTACTTATTCTTTCCACATACTCGTTTTACCCCAACACTAACCTGCATGTAGTCAACGGCGGAGGCCACAAATCAAGGGTGCCACAATGCCTTACGTGAGGCGGATGAAAGCCACATCACCACGGATGGCATGCGTGCGCCATTGGTGGAGTTAATCTCTAAAACATATTTTTTATTTCAAATGAGATTCAATTGCTGAAATTATTTTTTATTTCAAATGAGATTCAATTGCTAATTTCAGCGTTAACCTTAAACAATAGTTTTTAACAAATCATAGATTTTTCTTTCAGTAAAAAATAGTGTTTACATTGACAAAAAAAACGAACACTAATTTATGTTGTTAACCTTTTTGGATGGCAAATTTAAGTCTTTTAAAAATAAAATTCATAAGACATGATATCATAACATTACTATTCATAACCTGTCAGACACGACTAAGTAGCTCTAAATATATAACCCAAAAGTATCAATTTAGAAGAGTATCATAAATATTTTTCTTTAAAGCATAAACCAAAATGAGAATGGCATATCCGCAAATAGTTGTCAACCCCAAGGTCAAAGAAACACAATCCAATTACTTAAACCCCGAAACGTTCATCATCCTCCGTTATATCATTCATTCACCAATCCAAAACGGAACTCCAACTCCACCACCACTTGCAAACTTCCCATTTCCAATTCTTATAATTATGGGATCAACACCAAAAAGAATAAAAAATATTCCGGCAAGAAAAGAATCCAATCCTTCAAACTACAAAAGATCTAAATCCCAACACAACAAGAAAACATCAACAATAACAATAACAAAAACATCCTCGGTTTCCGACAAGCTGGAGGCTCTGAAGAACCTCATACCGACACAAGAAATCGACGGAGATGCTGCCGCCACGTCATCTGCTGACAAACTGTTTAAAGAAACTGCGGATTACATTCTTCTTCTACGCACACAAGTCTCCATCTTACAGAAATTAGTCGATTTTTACGGAACAACAACGTCTTCTTCACTTGTACAGCAGTAATTATTAATTAATTATTAAGATTTTTATTTTTATTTTTTTAATATGGATCAGAGAAATTAAAGAGAGGCTTTTTTATTTATTTTATCTATTATTATTTTTGTTTTAATTTGGTATTGACTTTAGATTTTGAATGCATGTTAGGAATTCTAGTGGCTTAATTTTTTTATTCGAGTTATTTATTTTTATTCGTCTTAATTTGGTTTATATTATATGTTGGTTATATGTTAATATGTGAATTCATTTGGGATTTGTATGATTTGGTTAGTTGACTTTTTAATTTTGAAATTCGTTGATGGAATCGACAGGAAACAATGTGAATTTGAGTCATTTGACTGTGATGTGAATCTATGTATTTTGGTGGGTCGATGGGTTAAATGTTTTGTTTGCCGTCTACCTAATGCACAGAGGGTGTTTTAGATTTCTTATTTTGTCTCCTTATTACAAAAGTGTAACTTATGAAAATTTTACTATCACAATATAAAGCAATCCGATACATCTTATTAATTTTTAAAAAGTTTATAAATTATAAGTTGGTGAAAGTAAGCAATCCCAAACACCCCCTAAAGGTGGCATAAGATATTAAAAAAAAAAGTCCTATGTTTTGGAGGTAAAAGTTCTGCAGTTATCTCTCTCCGTACAAAAAGAGAAGAAGAAATTGAGTGACAGGATGTGATGGTTTTTTGCCTTGTCCGAAGATGGTGATAATCGTCTAATTGGACAAATTCTCTTAAGATAGCTTGGGTGTAACTAGGATATCCAAGTTACTGCATGTTATTATCATGTGTATATGGTAACTTGGATATCAAAGTTATTTCTATGTTATCTGAATTATGTGTCATTATACCAAAAGTTATAGATTTTACATATAGGTGAACAATAATAGAGGTTTTGGACTCATTTATAACAAAACATGGCTTGAGAAATATATCACATTTTATCCAAATCATATTATGACTGTTTTAGTCATTTTCTTATGTTTAATAAGTTTATATCTAAAGTTGTTAATATAGAATGTCAATGTTGATAATTTAATTTAAAGATAGAGTAAAATGGATAAATAGAAAATTTGATTTCGTTCTTTTTCACTTTAAAGGTATATGAATACTCCTAGAAAGTGGAAACTAATATCACAATCATAGATTTGGATGTGCTAAATCTCACATGAATTGACCTTTTTCACTCTTGCCTTATCTTTTTAAAAGGAACATTAATTATACTTCACCCCTTACCTCTTTTACATAGTTGTGTAGTCCTAGTACCCTAGTAAACATTTTTTCCAAAAATATATATATATATATATAAAAATACCAACAAAAGCCCAAAGTGAAAATTAATTTTTTTCTTAAAGTAAGAGTAACTAAATTGGGCCCAAAAAACTGAAAATGTGAAGTCCGGCCCATAACCAATACACTTTTTTTTATTAAAAAAAATATATTTAAATAATTTTAACTAATAACTGTTTACAAGTAACAATCTTAACTAACAAAATGCATTTTGACGGTCCTATCTTTAACATATTTCTTATCTACAATATGCAATTTACAGAATCTTAATGTCAGAAAAAACTTTTATAGAAACCTAGATACGATGATAAGTCTGTGATTTTTTTTTATTTAAAAAAGATTTAGAGTTTAGAGATGATGTGAATGCTCCCGTGTACCACAAAAACCGTTTATAGCCCCACCTTAGGGCTTAGACTAGGTTATGAAAGCACATAGAAACCAATGTAGCACTTGAGCTTATGTATTTTAGAAGAATTCTGGACAAACTCATATCATTTATGAGAGAGATGGCTCATTATAATAATCAAACATAAAAAGAACAAACAAATAATACTGATTCAGATGTAATAAAATTAGTTTGGGGTAAGCATTTTAATGAAGTCAAATTTATATTTGACGTTGTAAAAATTTATATTTAAGAAATAAAGTAATGGATTTAATATAAATAAAAATATAAGAAAACTCCACTCACACATAGGTTTGTAAAGATTACATATTCGTTTGTGTACGTGACCTGTTCGTAAATAAGTCTAGTTTCTTAACGAATGAACATGAACAAAGTTTTCTGTTCAGCTAGTCTTCACGAATAATTCATGAACACGTTTAACGTCAAAACGAACAAACAGAAACAATGCTTTATTCGGTTTAGTTCGTTTACGGCCCTAGTCACATATTAATCCGGACCCACACGACAAATAAAAAAACGGGCGACCCGTACATGACCCATCGACCCGCCTCACTTCATTTCCACCAGAACAAATCCCCAACGCCCTGAAACCCTACCACCGTCGTTCGCCTAAATCAACCACCGTAGCGCCGTCGCAACTCGGCATCACAACCTCCTCACTGTGTTATTGTGGTCCGAGTTCCAGATCCGTTTCAACTGCGTGTAAAAGGTAAAATTAAAAACTTATTTATGATACATACATTTTCCTATAGATCTGATATCGAATCTACCTCATATATAATATAATGTTTGAATCCACGATGCCTATCATCCAATTTCCCTCGGTTAATTCCGGCTAGGGTTGACCCGACCCAGATCAGTCCCGGATATTTACAATAGGGTCGGTTCATGGGTCCTAAGAATACCCATTCAACGGTCCGGGCCAGGCCTCATGGGTCTGAACATTTTCTCTTTACATAATCTCGGTAAGACCTGCGAGACCCGAACTGATCAGACCTGGTTATTTACAATTGGGTCGGGTCCCGGGTCTTGAGAACACCACTAAACAAGTCCGAGTCGGGCCTTGCAGGTGTATCAAATTTGCACGCTCCTAATTCCGCCGACTGAATTCGAAGTCGGAAGCTGAAACCAAGCGGTTAATGCGGAAAAATATTGGATATCGGTTTGATATATGAGATATCGGTTATGGCGGTGAGATATCGGTAATTTTAATATCATGTAAAATTCATATATGTAGCAATTTTACACTAATAATTCAGTATACTTTCCTACCATTAACAATTTAACCTTTTGCAACTTGCAAAACACAATTGTAGCAAATAGGAACTGATTAAGACTTAAAACACTGAGATCGGGAATATCGGTGATATATCGGTCAAATATAGGTCCAATATCACCGATATTATCGGTACCGATATTTTTCCAAGGGACTGATAACCAACATATCACCGATATCTGTGATATCGACTGCATAGAGGTGAAATGAGATCAAATTGACAAATTCTGTAGTGTTTATAATATTTTAGATTCTCAGTAGTGATCTTCATGTCAAACTATCATGATTTGTTTAATTCATAGTTAGGTTTTTGAATTTGCAGCAGTTTGTAAGTCGTAGGTTGATTCTATGGATCAAGATGCTGCACGCACTGCAAAGGAATCACTTGAGTTAGTTTTTCAGATGTCGAATATTCTTGAGACCGGTTTAGACCGCCACACTCTTTCTGTGCTAATTGCCCTCTGTGACCTCGGTTTCAACCCGGAGGCACTTGCTGCAGTGGTCAAGGAGTTTCGCAGGGACCCGCCATTGACGTCCTCAACACCGTCAAGTAAATGATGTGTATGTTAAGTCTTGTATTGTTTCAGGATTCCAGTTTGATGTGTTTTGGTTTCATGTTAATGTTGTTAACGTTTTGAAACACTTAAATGGTATTTATGCTATGGAAATGACTGCAGTTTCTATGTTTGTATTACACGGTCACATTTATACGTATACACACACACACACACCTAGAGATACATACGCACACGCAAGTTACGACCAAACGCTGTTTTATGCGAGGTCCAGAGACAACGTTGTTTTATGGGTGTTTAGATTGTAAAGCTGACATAATGTGTTGTGTCGTGTTGTGTTGGTCGGGCCATGCTGCACATTGGTTTACATGTGAACCCACACAGGTTCATACTGAATGTCTGCATTTTTAAACATCTATAACAAGTGTTCAAACACTTTAATTAGAGAGATTGAGAAAGTTAGATCATATGTGAACTGAAGAAAAAATTATAAAAAAAAATCAAAACATATTAAAAAGACTTTATTTAAAGAGAAGAAAAAAAGCAGGTGATAATGTGATATTATCTTTAGTTGACTTTTTACTTGGGTTGGGTTTTCTTTATAGATGAACTGGATTGTGGCTGGCTAGTGGCTACACATGTGAATTTCATTAATATTAATCATTAAACACTTGAAAAAACAGCATCTAGCAAGGAGCTAGATACAAAGTTACAAAAAAAACAAACTTGTGATGGGCCGTATTTGTATCGGGTCTTGTTTTGTTCTCTCTAGTGGACGTTTTTTAATATAATTCTTGCCGTTCATAAAATAAGATGGTTCGTAGATTGAAACACACCATTGACTTCATTTCAAAGTCATCAATTTCTACTTGTTCTTTACCCACATGTAACTGCATTGCTCACATATAGTGAAATTTATGTTTACTTGTAATGCGAATGGTTTGGTTCCAACATTCGTGTTTATCATATATTTGGTGATGGATTTTGTTCATACCGTGCCACACACACGCACACTGTTTGAATGATTGATATGCAGGAGATAAACACGCAATATATATCAATTATTCAAATAAGTTTATGAGAGATCCCAAATCATTTTCACTTTGCCCAGGCCACCATCAAGATCAAGAAACTCAAAAGTATCTGTCGTGAGGAAAAAAAGAAAAACGGAACAAGATTGGCAAATTTATAAGTTTCTTTTTAAATTTTTGCATAAAGGGGTTGGAATGTTAATATAAAAAGACAACTTTGGCCTTTTGGTACGTCTTGTGATTAGACTGGCTTTAACGTATGATATACTTTTGGCATATTCGATGATGTGTTACCTATAACGATAAGAGAGATAAAGCACCAAGTAATATTGTTAATCCAGTAACCAGTTGTGAGTACATGATGTCCAATATTAAAACATAATATTGTTAATGCAATTGAGTATAATTACAAGTTGTGTTCGAGTTGGGATGTTCAATCCATTTACTGCTGGTATGTTTGGCTTGCTTAGGTAAATGAGTTGTTTTGAATTACAGTATGTGAATTTCTCGTCTTCTATCCCACCAAGTATCAACCAACCAGACTTGATTTTTGAATTACTGAATATTTTAATTATATAATACTATATAGATGGAAAAATTAACAAATGGGGATGTAGCTCAAATGGTAGAGCGCTCGCTTTGCATGCGAGAGGCACGGGGTTCGATCCCCCGCATCTCCAAATTAATTTAATTTTCGTTCTTTTTAGCTCGAAACCTGTTGTTATTTTTTGTTGAAAACTTTTGAGTTTCTTCATAATATTAATTTATTAGTTGCTTCTCTCAACTCTCAAAATAGGTTATGTTAACTCATATATTTTCTCTATAAAATGATGGTGATTACCAACATCGTTTCTATAACAACTTGACCGGAGCAAGTGCAAAACATTTAGTTAAGAATCGTTTAATACATTTTTTTTCTTTAAAAATACAAATCCAAAGTGTCGGTACCTTTTTAATAAGATGACATAAAATATGACACAAAAATGCGTCTTGTTCGAGTTGACTTGTTTAATTCGTTTAATTACATGGTCGACGATCCATTAATTCCAACTCATCAAATCAACCAACTTAACACGTTTACAACTCTCAACTCCGTCTAATTTTTTTTATGGATAAATGGGTTAAACAAGTCGTGTTCAGATGATATGATTTCAAGTGTGTAAAGTTAGGGCTCTTATCTTTGTCACATTAAATCATTTATTAGGGTCGGGTTTCTGGTTCGTCATTTTTTTTATACAAAAAAGTCGGGTTTCAAATTAACCAATTAATAGTTAATACTTATTTTTTGAATGAATTTTTTGATTCATGTGACGTGATTTTTTTTCTTTGCTTACAAAACCTTTCTTTGAATACAGAAATGTTGAAGCTTATTTTCTCTTTTGAGTTATAAAATGTGTTTAAAACTTGCAGGCTCTAATCCCTTTCATGGTTCATCTCTAATCGGACAGGCATGTATTAGGCTTTTTTTTAAAACCAAAGTGACATTTTTTCACAAGGATTAATGGTTTTGGGTTGTTTAGCTTTATTTTCTTTTGGTCTTTTATAAACTTTGCAATTTTACATGGCCCCATTATAACTACACTAGTTTGAGGCCCGTGTACAACACGAGTAATTATTGAAAATACAATATTTAATAAATAATCAGTATTCAAGTAACAATAAACCTGTAAACACTATTAATACATATGTTGTACAATAGTCTTTAAAACAATTTTAAAGTAAAAGATAATTATAAATATCAAATGTTTGGAAAAAGAATAGGAAGTAAATATTAAATTAACAAATTTAAAGCCTAAATTTTAAGAATGATAACTATTATTTTACTATAATAAATTTATTAAAAAGGTGAGGTTTAATGTAGGAGTGACAAGTGATAAAACTTGTAGCCTTTTATTAGAGAGTATAGATTGTACTATTCACAACTCAATCATTAAAATGAAAATATATTGCAGCCCAATATCTATTATATCCCAAGTCCCAACTAACCCAACCCTATTAACCCGAAGGCCGACTAACCTAAACCCGACAAATCTGAACCTTAACAGGGGTGGGTCGTGGGTAAGTATGTTTTCATTTTTAAAAAAAAATGACCTATTAACACAAACCCGAAAAGATTGACCCATTAACACCCCAACATAAATGTGTCATACTGATTGGCAACTCACTTAACATAACAAACCCTGTATTTAAAAATGTAAATGAAAATGAAAATGAAAATGAAAATATCATATTGTGGTGTCTTTTTTAGCATTCGATCCCCCGCATCTCCAATTAAAATAAATTTTTCATTATTATTTCTTTTGTTTGAAACATCTTTAGTAACTATTGATTGCATTTTATATTAATGTAATCATAATCTCCACAGCTTTAAACTTTTGTTTAGCATTAAAATATTTAAACAGAAGCCATTTTTTTGTAACAAGATTACAAGACATACTGAATATTAGAGATTAGAATCTAGTAATAGTTCACTTAATTAATTAAAGTTTATTTTCATATTATTTGGGTAGTTTAATGTTATACACATAAATATAAATATATAAGAACTACATTCTCAACCAGAGCTGGTAATCTGATCCTTTATCAACAAATTTTTGCCAGCTCCCATCCAAATCAATTTCCTTTGAAGGATTCCAATCAAACTGACCAAGCTTCATCACCAATGTAACTCCTATCCCCGCCACATACCCGTCATTATTCGCATGGTAAATCTTCACTGGACTTCTGCAATGGATCCCAGCCCGTTTTCTAGCCTCTATTAGTTCCGTTATCACCTCACGGAGCCCAAAATCATAAAAATGGTCATAAAATACCACAGGCTGCAAAATAGAATGAAAAAAAAAAAGAAATAAGCACTTTGGTTAAAGAAAAAAAAAGGAAAAACATGGTCCGCTCGTATTTGAGAAACACAAAATTACCGTCCCGGGATGGGTTAAGATGTATGCATATCCTTGCATAAGCTTATCTCGTGGGAACGGCCAATGACCCTGCAACAAAATTAAATATTTGCATTTTAAGCTATCATATAATTAAAAGGTAACGATTGACCCAAACACGAAGATTAGGAGTTGACCTGTGTTGACCCAGTGTCATGATTTTCCACAAATGTCACAGCGCGTGAGGGCCACCATCCCATTACTCCTGTTGGTTTTCCATTTGGATCTATTAATCTCCAGTATTGATTATGCAATGCAGCATGAAGTATTCCCTGCAGAGTACAATAACTATTACAATTGTGCTATTTTCCATAGGATTTATGTATAAACAAATGTATTACCTTTGTGGTGACATCAAATGCAGATGAAGTACCACCAGTGGCGTTGATCCAGTTAATCACACGTTGACGATGTGCATCTGAGAACATAATCAAGCCGTTTATTAAGGGTGATTTAATGACGAATAAATATGAAGTCAACTCACTAATCAAACATGATTAGCATTAAGTTCTACTTTTTTACCTTGGTTGTAGCATAGATTACCACCTTCGTAAGCCAGACTATCCCAATATTCTCCAATGGCAAATGCAGGATTTGAAGATTCAATGTATTCTTTCACATATCCACCTGAGAATCCCCTGTCACTCAAAATTATTCATTTTTAATAATACTAATAATAATTATATAATGATAATAGAAAAACCGATTGGAAACATTCACCTCACAAAGTCAAGGCGCCAGCCATCATAACCAATATTGCTCTTGAGCCAGTTCAGCCACTCTTTTACATCATTTCTTACAAAATCCTGAGAATGATCAATGTTTGGTGCTGCATGAAATATGTCACCTGCAATTCATAACACGAACAAATAAAGTGATTCAAATAGAAATGCATATATAGGTGAATCACAAGTGCTGTAAATAATTATATCCATACCACTTGAAGGATTTCCACGACCCTGGAAATTTGGATCATCACAAACGATTGCCTCAGGTCCCCATGCAAGCTTCCCACCAAATATGTTCCATACGCCATTTTCACTCTGACATAAATATAAAGCACCAAAAATATACGATGAGATGTTATGTCCACAAAATAATTGAAAATAACCAATATGCAGTTGGTAGTTCACCTGTTTATGAGCACATCGATGATTTAGTACAACATCACCCAATACCTGTGAAACATGAAACAAATATATCAATCTCCAAAAAAATAAAGCAACGGTTGTTGAACTTATGATTTTAACAAGTCAACCCAAAAAGATCGATGGGTATATAGAAAACAGTTTTTTTTTTGTTGCTACAATGTTTTTATTATCTATACGAGCTTTTTTTTTCAGAATTATACCAAAAGATGGTGGTTGTGCATCTCCTCTATGCAATGCTTCAGCTCATCCTGAGTGCCATATGCAGAGTTCAAGTTGTAGAGATCAGAAGGCATATACCCTGGAGTCATTAATCTTTTTAATTCAATTCATTTTGGGCAAAAGAAGAACAAAAAAAAATAAAAAAAAAGGATAATTAAGTAATAAAGACCTTGTGGAGCAACAGATTCAGTTGGTGGAGGTAACCACACTGCTGTTATCCCACATTTAGATAAATCTGAAGCTTTTGGAGCCATATCCTGGTACCACTTTTTTCTACAGCTTTCCCAATTAAAACCTTGAAACTTCATAATATAAAGATTTATAAGAGACACATTTAAAGAAATAAAAATTGTAGTAAGTCTAAACCAAGTTACTAACCACAATCTCACGTCCTGTGCCAGTTCCTGGCTCTGTGTGACATAAAGAATAACTGAATTTATACATAATTGACCATAAAGAACAGTTTAGTAAAGCTAAATGATGAAATAAAAAAGCACCTAATTTTACTTCTTCTGGAGTCTCCTGCCATTGACTTGTCTTCCGCTGCAGAGCACGTTCTAAAGCCTTACGTTTCTTTTGAATTACTTCTTTCTCAATTACATGATTAGTTAATGTGTCGCTATCTTTTGGTTTTGCTTGTGCAATTGACCATACTTCAGCAAGATTAGGCAATTCCAAAGACTTGAAGTTTGATGTGTTGACTTCAGAAAAGTTGATCTTTCTAGGAGGGAACTTAGGACGAACGGAGCCAATCCTTCGAGCCATCCAATCTGGTATTTCTCTACGTGGGCCATCATTAATCAGTTTTGATTTCTGAGAATTATCATCAACTACTAGGGCTAATCTTCCACCATTGACAGTTGTTTCATCTTCATCCACAGATTGTGCAAGTTCCGTGATCGTCATTTTCTTGTTTTGCGTTAGTATTGACAAAAGTTCTTGTTGCTTAAGCTTAGATGTAGCCAACTCCTCAAGTAGTTGATGTCTTTCCTTTTCTAAGGCTTCTTGTCTGGATATTGCCTCATAAAGTGCTTGTTTAGCGGTGACTAAGTCATCTTCATCGAGTTCTAGTATGGTATTATCTATAGAAGCCTCACCCGAATCACCCTGTAAGTAAATAGACACACATTAATCATGGATATCAGTTGTGCACATTGGCTTTCTATCTCCATTAAACTGACAGGATCATTGAAATTGATACTTCCAATACTTGTTTTATGTAGTCAATGCCAATCTAATGCATCGTACCACGAGTTTCACATCAATAAAGAAGTATAACATATAATGATATTAACATACCGCACTACAGCACACTGCAGCCCTTGAATTGCATAGGTAGTAACTTTTGTGTGAGATTTTTCTGCAAAAACCACATGTAAGATTCTAACTGACAGGTCAAAATAAAAAATGTAAAACAGTAAAGCTGCAATTTAAAATCATAAACCTTTTACTGTTGGAGTGCTTTCTACAGGTCAGTGAATATTTCTTGTGATGAACATGCAAATTAGACCCGCGACTGCTTGAGGAAACAAAAGGGAGACATGGAAGGGCCCTGAAGGCAACATCTGTTACTGAGATTGTAGCCATTTATCCCTGTCAAGAGAATAACTAGTTATACCAAAGCTTAGAATAACAACAAACATATATTACTACGAGTACCAATTCATCAAAAACTGAACGCCCTAAAACAGAATGAAACATCAAACCCAAGGCCATCACATGAACCGTCACTGTTAAAACGGTATCCAAATATAGGCAGATCACTAGACACTAATTAAACATGAACTTGTTAAACGGTTAGCCGACATTAAGTTCTTCCCAATCATAAAACCTCATGATTAGATTGTTGGAAATCAGCTCCAAGAACACGAGCACGGAATTTGATCTCAAGGACTCAACCAAGATCGAGTCTTTTATGTTTATTATAAATCATGACACAATTACAACGACACCTAAGTCCCTAACCCATCTATTTATGCTAAAATAAACCATACTAATCCAACTTAAACTTAACACACTCAAACTCCTAGCTTCTAGACATTGGAAAAAACTAGACACTTGCAAAACATTCAAAAACTAAACAACAAATCTAAACTTGCAAACTATTAACTAAACCCACTAAACTTGCCACTTTAACACCTTCGAGTTTCTTTTAACTCGTTTCAAGATTAACTTAATAACTTTCAACACAGATCACATTACCAGTTCTAGCAACGTAATTATCTACAAGCTATTATATCAGGTTAGGTTAATTGTATCAATCCCCACCCAAAGCAAAAGGAAAACAGCTAGGTTTCTACGAAGAAATCGACGTGGAATTCATAACAGTATCCGAATTGGTAAACAAATCCATTTGACTTAGATATCTCGCATGAGTTACGAAACCTGTCAGTGTCATCAACAATGGATGTAAAGGTATAATACAATTGGACTAAGGTAGTCAAATCAAACATACGCACACACACCGGAATGGAAACAAATAAGACGAGTTCATTGAAGACACACTCAAATGCGTAAAACACAAATTCAATGGGTAGTAGGTAAAAAAAAGATGATCAGGAATATTACCTGAAAGGAAATGAAGAGCAAGCTAGTAGTAAAGTGTCAAGTATCTGAATGGTGGATCAAGGAGTATTTGGTGTTGGATAGCAGCAACATCAATGGTTATCGCCGGGAATTGTTTAGAAGAAGAAAGCAGAGTGGCTTTTCGGTGGGATCTCGCCATAAACCAACCACTCGTCCTGTGGAGACTTTAATACTCTTTGCTTAAATTACTTTCTTGCCCCTTTACTCAAACTATGAATATTTATTTTGATACCTGTTGTGGTTTGTTTAATTATGCAACTTTAATATCAATTTTAAATTTATTGCAAGTGACTACCTCACTTTTCAAAAACTTGCAATTTTAGTACTTTTTTTCTAACATCGTCTATTTTATCTGTGATATTCGTCAATTTCGGGTCTCGTTTGTATTCGTTTATCATGTAAACCGACCCATTTTGTAAACCAAAGCTTATGATATAATCAAAATGATGGATTTTATGTTACAATATTGTTTTACACTTGTTGGGTCTTGAAAACATTCTTTTTGGTCCTTAAAACTCCTTAAAATGACTTAAACCAAACTTTTGGGACTATTATTGCCATTTACCAAAAACTTGTTTGACCATTTCAACCATCACATGCATCTTACCCTATTTGTATGAACCGTACTCTTACCACTATAAAAGCAAGGCTCCATACACCATTTTGGTTGTTCATCTTCTTCAAAATCTCTCTCAAATCCAAGTATTCATCCTCAACATTTTGTTATTTGATTTCTTAAGGTCAACTAACTATAGTCTTTCATTTTAACTTGTTCATCTAATATTACTAATACTTGAATATGGTGGTACAACATATATATAATACACACCCCTTGTTTCCTTTATTTGTTACTTCACCGACTCCGGTTGGTTAAGTTTCGAATGTCATAAGGCAAGGCTTCATGGAGGACTTCGTGTTCTTGATATATATATACACACACATAACTTATTATACATATCACTTATGACTAACTTCTAACCCTTTTAGTTTGTTTATCTAATTTACAAGTTCCATGGTGTGGGTTTGTATAAGACTAACCTCGGTTTAACCGAAACTAGTCCAAACCGGAAACCGAACTTTTGTTTACTAGTTTTGTTAAAATAGTTGTTTAAACATGTTTATTGCTAGATTTGAGTTTCAAAAATCATTTTTACAAGTTCTTTGATATTAAGCATATGGAATCCATCTATGAACTCGTTGGGAGATGGAAACCGAACTAAACCGAAACTTTTGCTTAAAAGACTTGTAGTTAACTTTTTTTGTTGTAAAATTTAAGTTTTCTTCATTTATAAACCAATATACAAGTTCTATGATATTTGGGCATGTAGAAACCATCTATGAACTATTTGTGAGATGGAGACCGAACTATACCGACTTTTACTCGCTTAAGACACACAAGTGTGTTTTTAGTTATCAAGACTTGTATATTTCTTTAAAAAAAATAGTTTACAAACTGATTTTAATTATTTTTCTTAAGTACTTGGAATAGTTGGATCCAACTTGATCTCATCACATATTTTGGACCGACAAAACCGAACACTCGCTTAACGTGCGTTGTTAGTTCTAAACAATAGATCTACGTACTTAGTTAAGTGTTAGTATGTTTTAATGAGTTATCTCATAACAATTAATATTTTTGAAAGTTGACTTTGGGTTCGACCATTTGTCAAGACCCGAACCGACAACCCGAACACTCGTTAAAAACCCGTTTTAGTATCTTTAGCCTAATGGAACTTGCATTTTAGCATTTTCCCCACCTTATTACTTAACATTGGTTAAGTAAATATTAAGGTTAGATACTTTAACCCGGTTTCGAGCAAACTTACATTTTTAAAGGATTGTTATTATAAATTCTTAAATAGTTACATTTTAAACCTTGAACTTTAATTGTTTACTTTTGCAACAATTATTTTATTTAAAGATCTTTAAGACAACCATTCTAAATACAAGATTTTATTGTCATTTAGGCATTGCTCGTTAAACTTCATCCATCCGGTTATTCATCTTTTACCAATCAAGTTTTATACTTGAACGTGAGTAACTTCATACCCCGTTTTCTATCTGTTGTTTTGGGGTGACATTTCATACTTATTCAAATCAAATGCTTTATACTTGAGTCTTAAACCACAAATTTTGTTGTATACTTTACTTGAATAATTGCTCGATTTGGTGTTCTATGCTTATATGCCTATGTGTTTATCGCTTTCGGTTGGTGGAATCTATTAATCCTAAACTACTTGGCATCCCCTTGTAGCAAGGTGTCGTTAACGTAATGCAATTAACGATATTCTATTAAATCCTAGACTACTTGGCAATCCCTTGTAGCTAGGTGGCGCTAACGTAATTCTATTAGCGATTGTCAATTTATCCAAGTTTATAGCTATTATTTATGGTTTTGTATACTAGTTTTGTGGCTTTTCATAATATATACCTATTGTTCAAACTTATGAATTGCTCACCAGCCTTTGTGTTGACAACTTTATTTTATGAAATGTTGCAGGTTTGCATCTAGGTTGATTATGGAGTTCGGTGAAGAAAATGACACAAATACCGTTAGGATATTAGCAAAAATGAACAATATTTGATTTGCTATATTTTGTTGTATTTGACTTATGAATATTTGGTTATGTGACATTTTCGATGTTGTGAGATGAAATGAATTTGTTAAATATTGTCGCTTTAAATAGTGTCATGCGCTTATGGGCAATCGTTACACCTCGGCATGTTTCGCCGCCTTTGGTCAGGGTGTGACATTATCCGTTAAGTCAGGGATACTTTGGTAATTTTATTATTTTATTTATTTTTTTTCTTTTCTTTTACTCAAAACCCCCCAATTTACACTTTATTAACCCTAAAATCCCTATCACGAAACCTCTAGATATCATCAACAATTATGCCTTCAAACGCTAACATGATTCAATTTCATACCCCGGTTGAACCAGATCTGGAGCACCAGTCTGGGTCGGACGGTCGGACTCTCCAATACAGTTGGATCCTTTGTTTTGAGAGGACGGCCACGGCCGCGTTTCGCCGGAATGCTCGATTCCGGCTGAAAGTAGATGTTTTTCAACACCTCTAGCTCGCCGTTATTTAACGGTTTCTTTAATTGATAGGGGAGAAGAATGGCATAATCCTCCAGTAAAGAACCATAAGTAGATTCAATATAGTTTGAGATCGACGACTCGCTTGAAGTCTTGAACCGTCCTTTTCTTTCAGTGAATCAATTGCTGCAAATATAATTGCCCGCTTACCTGCCACTTCATTGTAAATCGTTTGGATGTTTCTATGAAACTAATGCTTAACTAAGAAATTGCTGCAAATATAATCTGCATAAACACTCACAACAAATTCAAGTTCTAAACATATTTAAAATTATCTACATGAACCGGTTAATGGAAAAACCGGTTTTTTTTATTAACCGGTTATGGAAAAACCGGTTAACCGGTTTATAAAAAAACCGGTTTATAACGGCTATATGCCCGTTTTTTTTGTTTTTGGACCGTTTTTTTTTTTTTACCATTTTACCCCCACAAACATCTATATATAGTTTAGGTTGGGTATTGGTTAGATCACACTCGATTATACAACTCCAAACGCTCTAAACGTTTACTTCATACGCGATTATTTTGTTATCTCACGCTCAATTATACCACATTACCACTCCATACGCTCTTATTTCGTAGTCGTTTATTTCATACTCGAGTATACCACTCTTATTTCGTAGTCGATTATCATAGCCTCCCAAAGTGCTGCTTCATCTGTCAACATGGGTGTCTCGAACACGGGAGAAACGGTCTTTCGGGTCATCCCCACGAAACGAAACCATGATGTTTGGCAACATTTCGACCTATGCGAAATGTCTAACGGTAACCAAAAAGCTCGATGCAAACATTGTTTGAAGTTTTATGGCAAAGATGCAAACTCCACTTTAAAAGCGCATGTACAAAGGCCCTTTTGCAAGGCCTTGAAGGACGAATCGGGAAGTAGTTCGCAGCCGGAGATGACGAATCAAGGAGCGGTGTTTACGTACGACGTTGAAGCGGTACGTCAACAGTTTTCAAACTTTGTGATTCAACAAACACTTCCTTTCAACCACTTCGACAACCCTCAATTCACGGAGATGATGCAAAACTATGTTCAACCACGCTACCAACACGTAAGTCGTTCGATCCTTAGAAGAGTCGTTCGGAGTCTGCTTTTTCTGTTTCTGGCAGGGTTATATCGATTAGGAGGACTCGACTCACTGCACCAGCTATAGAGATGTCGATTTGCTACAAGGATTACTTGGACTCTTTATATAGGACACAACATCAACGCTCACTCGAGGGGGAAATGGAGTATGAAGCGGGCTTGTATGAAGACGAGGTCAATGAAGGACACACTCAACCAATGACCGATGAAGAAGCCGCGTACGACGATTACCTAAGAAATAGCTCGGGATCGGGTAGCGAAGAAAATTAGTTAAAGAAACAGCAAACATGGAGGCAAATCATGAGTAAGAAACAGCAAGTTGTTCATGTAATCGTGTCTAAGCATTCTTTTTCCTAATATGTGCTCTTATTTACTTGTTGATTTGGATTTTTCTAATTTAGTTAAAGAAACAGCAAACATGGAGGCAAATCATGAACAAACTGCGATTGGGAACAACAGGAGCATCTGCTAGTTCACGATTTAATGTTTGTATTTTTGAGTTAAATCATGAACAACAGTTCTTGGCAGAGATTTCTTCAGTGTTAATGATTTAATGTTTGTATTTTTGAGTTACGAATATGCGATAACGATTTAATGTTTGTATTTTTAATGTAAAAACTATAAATGAAAGTTATGTGTTTTTAATCTTTGGTTTGTTGAAAACACATTCACCAACACACACTCATACTCATCTTCCAAGCAAAGAACCCTAACAACGAAAGCAAAGAATGGCTTCGGTCAGTCCGTTTTGCCTTGTAGTTACCGTTTTGCCTTGTAGTTACCGGTTTGTTTATACTGTGAAAAAATAATGGTCTTCATTAAGTACAAAATATAAAAAACAAATATTCGTATTTGAAACCGCGAAATTTAAAAAAAAAAAAAACCGGTTAATAAAAAAAACCGGTTAATAAAAAAACCGGTTTATTAACCGGTTCTAACCGGTTTCTAAACCGGTCCTAACCGGTTAGACCGGTTAGGGTTTTGACAGCAAAAATCCGGTTATTAACCGGTCCGGTTATTAACCGAACCGGTTTTTTTCCGGGCAAAAAAAATCCGGTCCGGTTAATAACCGAACCGGTTTTTTTAAAAAAACCGGTTTGTGCACCTCTACTCTGAACACTACTACCAAAAGACTGCAACGGTCAAGATGCGATATTGCGACGGATGAGATCCGTTGTAAATAGCGATGACACTAATCCATTGTCACATCTATTCTACCATGAACTCAGTGTAGGAAAAACATGATTAGTAATATTCATCATAAAAACAATTAACAATGAAATTATTATCATTGTTATTATAGTCATAGTAAAATGCAGTTCACATTCGTTCCCATGAGTTCAGGAACAACTTGCGCCCTCTTTTAAAAGATGAGCATCTTGCACCTCTGTGATTGTCGGGCATGATCACTTTGCATCCATCCTTAATACGGTTTCAGTATGTTTCATCAAATTACTAACAAGACGGGGGTATTTGCGTCATTTCAACATTCTTGTGGTTTGTAATAATAATGGATAGTTTTGAATATCATTAGGTCATGATAATTATTGCGCAAAAAAACTGGAATTTGGTTATTATTAATTTGTTTGAAATTGGAGGAAGATAGACGAAGGGAAACAAATTGCATCGATACAGAACACATGGACGTAATTGGTAAATCATAGAAGGGATGAAAGTCATTTAAGTTGTTTTTAAAACGAAACACAAATAAAGGAACACAAATTGATCTTGTCTGACAAATGACAACCATAGTGGGGAATTGTCATTTTTAAAAGAGAAGCGCGAATGGTTTCCACCCATAAAACACACAAACCGTTATTTATTCATATTATTAACATTATTGTTATGAATGTGAGACAATGTCGTTATTTTTATTCTTATTGCTTTTATAATGTTTGTGGTTTACCAACTAAATTATGATGAATTGTTGCTAACCTTTTTTTTTCTTTAGTAGTATAGATTCACAGCCTTTCATTTTGATTTCTTTTAAAATAAAATTACAAATTATTCTTATTAATCTATGTATTTTAGAAAATTAAATATATCTTATGAGTTCATAAGATATGTTATTATGTATGTTATTAAATTACACTTTTTTGTTTTGTTTTTCAACCACCCGTGTTTCACATGAGCTTTATCCTAATAAATAAATAATTCTTTATTAGGAGAGGGGCACTCCTAGGTAACTGGTACTACCCATACACCACCCAGTCCTACACAACCAACTAATTTTTACCCTCAAGTATCCACGAACTACAAAATTACTGACAACACTTACTTATAAGTACCATATAACTTTATGTGACAAACCTTTATCTTTGAATGAAACCATACACCCTATCCATATGAGGTGACGACGACATTATTATGTAGTTTGGAAGCCATACAACCTACTCGTATATGTGTTCCACTGTCTCTTACACTCATTTGATATTATTGGTTATCAAGCCGTGAGAAATGATATTGTGGATCCCTAAATGATTTGAAATCTCGATAAAAGCATACACTAAATTCTAAAACTAATTATTTTCTCCAAAGTTCTCGTGCTTTTCATGAATTTGGCACGTTCTAAACCTTTATTAAATTTACTTAATAGCCCTTCAAGAATTTAAAATTGTCCCTAAAAATCTTGATACCTATATAAAACAACTAAGAAGTGTTTTAGTCGGTTGTCCCTTGTGTCCATGGCTCGTTGTGTTAAACTAAAACCGTAGTGGACTCTTATGAAAAAAGAATGTTGAAAACAAAATTATAATCAATGAAAAACATTGATACTTGACTAGCTCATAAGCTCATTTGTATGTCGTCATTCAACATGTAGACACGGTCAATAGTCAACCATCTCAACCCACTAAACCTTGTTGTAAAATGCTTCCAAGAGCTTTTGGCAGTCCGTGTTGGATTTTCAAGGGCTAACCCGTAACATGTGCAGATGGACAGCCGTTTGAAGAAACACTAAATGACCCCGGTAGATTACGGATAATCTTAGGGTTAAGTAGATGTTTCTCACGAGGGTTAGGTCCGGCAAAGATGGTTGTTCTTCTCGACCTGCAAAACAGACACCGTGAGCTCGTCACTGAGAAGGGGGGGGGGGTTCCTCCTTGTGACCACCCTCCGGCGTGAGAATCAGACTAGATTGCTCTGAATATAAGTGTATATTGAGAGAAATAGCTAGAGAAGATAAGATAATATGAGATGATGATACCGTTCCAAGGTGTTGGAGTATTTATAGCCGAAGGTAGGTTTCCAAGCAGGTACGGCCAGCTGTATAATATTCCTTTTCCACCAACTACGGGCTATGTTCGTGCCACGATGGGAGTTGGTGGGTAGGCAGCGGCTGATGGCGACGTTTTGTACTGGAGCGTGCTCCTCCTCGTACTATTGTCGGTGAGCTGTCACCCTGTGATTGGTTCATGGGTCGCTTTTACCAGATCTTGTCTTTTTGTCCATACCTTGGTAGGTATAGTACAAAAGATTTTCTGGAAGCGTACGGACTGGCTCTTTTGGGCGGGAATATTCCCGCCCTGCTCATTCCTTCTTCAGGTGACATTGCTGAAGTATAAGAGTTAGTGCCTTATGCGTGTAGCTTTACTGTTAGTGCGGGTAGCCTTCCTTCTTGGTTTGTACCCACAGCTGCGGGAACAGGCAGGGTACTGTACCAAGGGAGGCTTTCCTGCGGGAACAGCTGGCTTACTGCGTGTAAGGTTTTCATCTCTGAGCCTGGTGGGTCCTGCGGAACCAGTTGATCTTTGCGCAGACGTACCTCTTTAAGGTGTGTCTTGCGGGTCCAACTGGGCTTTGCGGGGACCTACCTCTTCAAGTCCCCCCAGTCCATTGTTCTCATGAATTGTTAATGAGGTGAACTTTTGGACTTTAAGCAAGGGGTTTTAAAGAGGGGTTTTTGTTTTTTAAGGTTTTCCGTGGGGATTCTTCCCGCAGTTTTCCTAATGTCACTTGCAGAAATTCCCGACTTTTCTACCTGATCTTTGGTTATGATGCGGGTAGGTGTTTAACCTCTTCGCAAGTCGGGAGCGTTGAGTTTCACTTGTATAGATTCTTCACGAGGTTTTGGTAGTTTTGGACAAAGTGATCAGTTATGTAAAACCACCAATTCCACCTTGAAGCTTCAAACAATCTAGTTCTCAACGTTCCCGCCCTGCGGAGGTGTTATTTCTCTTTCCGCAAGCATGGCCCATAAGATCCTTCTTGGGTTCAATTCCCTGCAAGTGCTGAGTATGTGAAGGGTTTCGCCTTGACACTGTACCCGCACTTGTCTTACGGTTCCTTGTTTTCCAAGGTATCTTGGCTTCAATTCCCTGCAAGTGCTAAGTATGTGAAGGGTTTCGCCTTGACACTGTACCCGCACTTGTCTTATGGTTTCTTGTTCTCCAAGGTAAGGGGGGTATATTCCCTCTTATTTTTGAATCTTTCTGAAATTCGAAGAGTTGGTGAAAGGATAAGGACAGTCCAAACGGCTGAAGGGACGTTGGCGTCTTCTGACGGTTTCAGGACGTGCAGGAAGATATGACGACGTGACAGCATGTGGTCAATCAGGACGCTTTTTCAGGCGCGTGGGCGCGAGTTGCATGTCACGCGCCATTCTGACACCTGTTGCCAGCTTGCTTTATCCACACGTGTCGCCGTTTCATTGCACCTGCGCTCTTTCTCTCTCCTCCGCATTAAATTCATCGCATTCATTGCGATGAGTATATAAGGGGGTAGAGGGTGCATCTCATCCCATACCTTCACTTCACTCTTCTTTCCCTTTTAAGCGATTTCCGGCGAATACTCATCTTTTCCGGCGAGCATTCTTCTGAAACCGCTTTCTTTAACACACAATGTCTTCTTCTACTCATGATCCCGAGGTAAACGTCGAGGAGTCCGATGTATACCTCGAGAACCCGACGTCCACGTCTGATAAGGACGATAAGAGTATTGCTGGCGAGTGCCAGTGTACTCTTTCTGTCGATTAATACCACTATATCGTCAAGAAGTTCATGCTCGAGCCTTATGAGCCTGAGTTTCCGGAGCCCCACCAGACGGTGTATGATGCCCCTAAGGGCAAGATAGGGTTTACGCCTCGTTCTTCATATATGGGAATCTCAGATTCCCATTAACGAAGTTCGTATAACGTGTTTTGGAGAAACACGGTGTACACTTGACGGAGGTGCACCCGATGGCGATTGCTAAGGTTCACCATTTTGAATGGGTGTGCTGCATTCTGGGCATCGAGCCCCGCGTCGACCGCCTGATGACCTTCTACTCCTGGAGGTGCATCCAGGGCTGGTATACCTTGGTTACTCGGATCAAGGGGTTGAAGATCTGCGCTACTGAGCGCAGTCTTCGTTCTTGGAAGCGGGAGTTTTTCTATATCTCCGCTCGCGTCGTCCCCATCGCGATGACGTTCAAGAATGGGAGGGCACTCCCCAACCTTCACGCCTCCAATTACCAGGAGACGGAATGGTTCGCTAAGATCTCCCAGATCCAGACTCCGGTTTATCGCTTCGCGGAGTCTGGGATGGTGATGCTCGGGATGAGCCGCGTATGGAAGGATGCCGGGTCTGAGACGCCGCAAATACCCAACGTCCTTGAATACGGTTTGAGCTACACTCCTTACGGTATGCTTCGTCTTTTGTGTTGATTTAGGGTTTTTCTACTAACACTTATCTTTTTTTTTATTTCAGAGGGGAACGACATACAATCGCTCCTGCATCCGCGGGAGACTGGTGGTCCCGCACGGTTGGGTACTCGTGATCTCGATGAGAACGAGTTGCCTATTCTGGAGCAAACGGCGGATAGATTCGTAGAAGTCTACCCTCCGGGCCACGAAATTTTGAGTGCCACCCGGCCAGGTAAGGAGTTTTTTAATCCTCGTCCTCTTCATGCTCAAACTACTGCTGGAATTCCTCTGATTTTGTCATCTTTTGATGAGGGATCCGCAGATGGGCGTTTCTTTGTGAGGAAGAAGAAAGCTGCTGGCGTGAAGGGCAAGGCGAAGGTTACCTCCGTCGTCGACCTGGGGAATCAGTCTGATTCCGAGACTGAAAGTGAAGAGGCGGCATGGAACATTGGCGGTGGCGAGACTACTGTCCCGGAGGTTGAGACGGCTGTCACCGAGCAACCAAGCGTTGCGACGGTGACTGGCGTGAAGAGGCCAGTTCCATCGGGTTCGTCTCCGCCCGTCAGGTCTTTCAGGATTAAGAAAACCCGTAAGTATAATTTTTGTTTACCTTTTCCGCATATCCTTCTGCCATTGTTTTTAATCTTTTGTCTTCATGCAGGAGTGGACGTATCCGCTTTCCAGAGCGGTGCGGGAGGAAGCAGTTCAGGACCCACGACGATAGGTTTGGTCAACCTATCCGAGGCGATGACCCAGGCGGCTGCGCCTGTTTCTGGTGCTGGTTCAGTTGCTCATTCTGTTGAAGCAACTGTTCCAGTTATGACGTCATCTCCGCCGGTCGTCAGTGCTATCTTTACTACATCCTTCACTGGACCGGCGGTGACTTTTACCGCGAGCTTATCCGCAGCGGCGACCACGGTTGTGAGTTCATCTCCAATGAGTTCACCTCCGATGGTCTCTACCACGGTGGCTTCTACCATGCCTCCTCCGGCGTCAGCGACTACCTCGTCCATGGCCGTTTCTTCAGGTATGTTTGGGGTTGGGATCTCTAGACTTACCTCTGTTGAGGGGGTCTAATCTTTGCCTCCTTCCCATCTCCTTGACCTCTTGGATGGATATCCTCTAGGTTCGGGTGATGGGTTTGGCGGCTACCGGCCTGTTACCGACCCTACAGGTGCGTGGGGTTATTTTGGCCTATTATTCATTTTTATCATTTTTTTCCTAACTGTTTTTTGTTTTTGCAGTTTCGGATTCCAATGAGGTGTATGCTCCACGGTGGAATATCCGCCGGGGAACGACCCTCCGGACGACTGCTGACTGCGTCGACTGGGCGCGCCATGACCCAAGCGGTGCGTTGGGGGAGGCAATGGCTAGCTACCAAGAGGGCAGGTTGTCCAATAAGCTCCGAATCCTCCTTGCCCGGATGCAGCCGCGCGTCGAGTTACTTTGTCGTGAAAACGACAAGTTAAAGACTGCGCGTAGCCTGGAAGTGGCTCAGGCGCGAGCATTGAGGGAGGAGAACAAGAGGCTTGCTGCCACCGTTGCGGAGAAGGAGAAGGCCTTCAAGGACCTTGAGGTCGAGATTCAGGCCAGGCATGAGGCCCGTTCCAAGGCTACCCAAGCTGTTAACGAACAGCTTAGGTTGGCCAAGGAAACTGCGCGTAATGCGACCGAGAGAGCCACCAAAGCTGAAGCCGTTGCTGACCCTCTGCGCACTGAGAACGAAGAGCTCAAAGCCAAACTAGAGAAGCTTCAGCAGGCTCATGATGCTTTGGCTTTAGAAGATGCCAAGAAGCTCCAAGAGCTCCTGGATCAGAAGGGTATGCTTGATCGCACTAAGCGCAAGCTTAAGGGCGTTGAAGAGGCTGCTGCTAAGGATGTGTTGCTTGCCAACCTCAACAAGAATGAAGCCGAACGCGCCCGCGATCAAGCTCAAGCTACCCTTCAAGAGGCTCTGACAAATAAGGAGTGGCTTCTGCGAGAAGCGTTGCCTCAGGTATGCATAGCTCCATAATTTTTTTTTTTTGCTTTACGCTTTTCTTTATACTTAGAAAAGTTTTTTATATATATTTTTTTTAGGTTGTGCATCGGATTTTCGCGAACACATCTTATGACGATGCCATGAGTGCAGCCCTCAATGCTTCTCATGAGGACGGGGAGAAGGCTGGTTTCCTGCTTGGTCTAGGATTTGCAGAGAAGGGCATCCCGCCTTCCAACTTTCCTTTACACGATGTAGACACTGAAGCTGCCTACGACCAAGCTGTGAACCAGTATGCTGCATTCCCGCATCCGGTTGTGGAGAAGGTGAACGAAATTGTGGCTGCTGATGACGGGCTAGCTGTTCTCAAGGCTTTCCTTGAACCGCCACAGCCAACTGATGGTGCGGGTTCAAGTGGGTTTGGAGGGAGTGGTCCCGAAGCTTGAACCTTGAGATCCCTTCCAACCGTTAGGGTAGATTTGCATTTTTGTAGGCAGGTAGATACCTAGCCATTCTTGTAATGTTTGAATTTTTATTGTGAATATAAATATTTTGTTAACGCCTTGCCTTGTAAACATTATATGATTTGCTCATGCATATTTTAGTTTAACTTAGCAATTTTCTAAGTGTTTTGAATAAGTTAACCTTTCGACGCGTGTTGGATAATAGGTTAATGTTCTGTTTCCTCTATCATGATTGCGCGGGTAGAACCGTCACTTTCACTTAGTAGGATGATCAAACTTTACCTATATCTGACCTGCGTGAAGGTTTTCCTCATCTTCTCCTTAGAAATATTTACTGTTTTTGTGTTTATGCGGGTTGTGCCGCTTTCCACACGCAACGACTTACTTCCTCCCACACTTATTTATGCGGTGAATACCGGCATATCAGTGTGGTCAGTTCATAAGTATAAAGGTAAGGCTATCAACACAATGTGATAAAGGAGAATCATTTCCATTAGAAGTGGCTCTTGGCTTTTTCTTTACAAGTTTGGAATTGATCTACATGTAACATTTGCGTAATTGAGCTTCATTCCATGTTCTTGGGATGGGGTGCCATCGAGCCTTTCGAGCCGGTATGCGCCTTTTCACAAAACTTCTTTAATGATGTATGGCCCTTCCCAGACCGGGGCCAGTTTTCCTGGGCGCTCTTGGTTCGAAGCCTCGTTGTTACGCAGTATGTAGTCTCCGACATTGAAGTTGCAGAGTTTTACCCGCATGTTGTAGTACTTTTGCATTTGTCGCTTGTAGTTCTCTTCACGCGCTGCGGCTAAGTCTCTGCGTTCTTCGGTTAGCATAAGGTCTAACCGTCTTTCTGCATCATTGTCTTCTGGTTGAGTTATGACTCTTGGTGAGGGTAGGCCAATTTCGACCGGGACCATGGCTTCAGTGCCATAGGTGAGGCTGAACGGGGTTTCGCCCGTGCTTGCCTTTTTTAGCGTTCTGTTCGCCCAAAGGACATGTGGAACTTCGTCCACCCAGCCGGATCTATGCTCCAAAAGTCTTTTCTTTATGCCGTCGACGATGCTCTTGTTTGCTCTTTCCACCTCACCATTACCCTGCGGGTGTGCCACTGAGGTAAAGGTGTGGGTGATTTGAAGTTCTTTCAGCCACTTATGTAGCTTCTGGTCAGCAAAGTTGGTGCCGTTATCACTCACCAAATTCTGTGGAATTCAAAACGACAAATAATAAATTCCCAAATAAATTTTTGGATATGTTTTGCGGTTGTTTGGGCTAAGGGTTTTGCTTCTATCCACTTGGTGAAGTAGTCGATGGCTACCACTAGAAACTGAACGTTCCCTGCTGCTGTGGGAAATGGGCCTGTCACATTGATGGCCCACTTCTGAAATGGCCATGAAGAAGTGACTGGAACTAGTTCGTTCTTCGGGCGATGCGTGTTGGGTGCGTAGAGCTGGCAGGATCTACATTTTCTGATGTTGGCCAGCGCATCCGTGTGCATCCCCGGCCAAAAGTATCCCGCGTTGTTTAGCTTAGCTACAACTGCGCGTGGTCCTGCGTGTACTCCACAGATGCCTTCATGTACTTCCCTTAGGAGGTAGTCGGCATCTTGGTCGTCCACGCATCTAAGGAGTGGGCCAAGAAAGTTACGCCTGTAAAGTATGTCATCAACAAGTTGATAGTTCAGTGATTTACAACGTATCTTTCTTGCATGTGTCTTTGATTCTGGTAGTATACCTGCTGCAAGGTAATTTATGATTGGTGTCATCCATGTTTCCGTGCCGGTTTGGATGACACAAATTTCCTTGTGCGGGACTGATGGTGCTCCAAGAAGTTCAACGCGGATGTCTTTTCCCAAGTGGGTGAAGGCTAACGATGCAAGCTTGCTTAACGCATCCGCAGATTTGTTTTCGCTTCGCTTGATGTGCATAACTTTGTAGTCGTTGAAATCGCGCATAAGGGTTTTTGCTTGTGCAAGGTACAGGGCCATTGTGTCGTTTACGGCCGTGTACGTCCCGTTTATCTGGTTGGCTACTAACATGGAATCCACGTGGGCTTCCAAGTTTTTCACCCCCATCTTACGTGCAATTCTTAATCCGGCCAAGAATGCTTCGTACTCCGCTTCGTTATTCGTACTTGGGAAATCCAGCCGAATAGCGTAAGTGTACTCTTGGCCAGCTGGGTTAGTTAGTTTCAACCCTGCACCTGAACCCTCGTTGTTGGCTGCTCCATCAGTATAGAATCGCCAGACATCATCAATGTCCTGTGCTGGAGAGGGTTGAGCCTCTTCCTGGCACTCTTTCTCCCGCGATGCGGGGACTTCCGCAATAAAGTCGGCCAAGACCTGGCCTTTTATGGCTGGTCTTGGTTTGTACTTTATCGCGTATTCCCCCAACTCAATTGCCCATTTGGCTAGGCGTCCCGACAACTCGGGTTTGCCTAGAACGTTTGCAAGTTTGTAGTTGGTGAGAATGGTGATTGGGTGACCTTGGAAATATCGTCTTAGCCTGCGTGAAGCCTGTACAAGCGCTAAGACTAATTTTTCCAGGGTAGAGTACCCCGGGTTTCCACGTCCGTTAAGACGCGGCTTACATACTAGATGGGCATCTGGATGCCTTTTCGTTCTACTAGTAAGACTGCCCCGGTTGCTCTGTCTGTGGCGGAGAGGTAGAGAATTAATTCCTCCCCTACTTCTGGTGCTGTAAGCGTTGGGAGTTCGATCAAGCGTGACCGAATCTCTTGAAAAGCTGCTTCCGATTCTGGTGTCCAGCGGAAGTGTGTTTTCTTCAAGCAATTTCTCAATGTTGACACGAATGGGAACGACCTATCCGCATGGTTTGCTAAAAAGCGGTTAAGTGCGACTAGTCGTCCATTCAGTGTCTGAGCCTGTTTGATGGTAGTGGGTGATTCCATTTTCATAATGGCTTCGACCTTTTCAGGGTTCGCTCTGAAGCCATTTTTGGTGACGATGACTCCTAAGAACTTCCCTTCTTCCATCCCAAAGGAACACTTGCTCGGGTTGAGCTTCATGTTTATCCGTCTGAGCGTGTTGAAAGTTTCTTCGATGTCTTTCAACATCGTTTCTGGCTCAAGGCTTTTGATGACCAAGTCATCCAAGTAAACTTCCAAGTTCCTCCCGATTTGGGTATGGAACTCTTTGTCCATCAGGCGTTGGTATGTGGACCCCGGCATTCTTAAGTCCGAATGGCATCATTTGATAACAAAATGTGCCATCGAGCGTCCGAAATGCGGTTTTGTCCTGATCGTCAACGGCCTTGTGGATTTGATGGTATCCCTTATACGCATCAAGGAAGCATTTAAGGCGAAACGATGCTAACGAATCTACCTTAAGGTCAATTTCGGGTAACGGGTAACAATCTTTGGGGCATGCTTTGTTTAGGTCTTTGAAGTCTATGCACATGCGCCATTGTTTTGTTGGATTTTGGTACCATGACGGGATTTGCAACCCATGTTTGATATTTACTAACGCGTACGATGCTTGCGTCAAGGAGTTCCTTGACTTGGGTTCTACACGCGTTAGCCTGTTTCGCACCCATTACGCGACGCTTTTGTATGACTGGCGTAAAAGCCGGGTCACATTTGAGCTTATGCTCCGCCTTACTTCAGGGTACACCAGTCATGTCAGCCGATGTCCACGCGAAGATGTCAGCATTTTTTTGCAATAAGCGTTTGAGTAGGTGCGTGTGGGATTAGTGATTGTTGGGCCAATGGTGACGGCCTGGTCAGGGTATTTGCCATTGAAGGCCCATTCTTCTGGCTCGGTAATGGTCGGTTTAGCCATCTTTGGTTTGGGTTTAAATGAGACAGATGCGATGCATACCTGGGGAATACCCGTGATCATCGCGACACCCACAGCTGTTGGCCATCCCATCATGCCATGGACCGAAGACACCACGGCATTAAATCTTGCCATCCCATCTCTCCCGAAGAGAATGTTGTATGTGTGGTGTGGCTTCCTCATTACGACGAAGTCCACGTCTTCTGTGCGGGAGTATTTCCCGTCCGTGAGAGTGACGGGGAAAGATAGGATACCCAAGGGGGTGTTTGTGCTGCCGTCAAACCCTTCCATCGAGGCGTAAACCGTTTCTAGGCGTTCTTTGTCTTCGTCGTCTAGCTTGTCGAAGAACTGCCTATACATGACCGTTGACGAAGCGCCGTTATCAGCAAGAGTGCGGGAGGTGATGTGGTGCCCCAGCTGGCTTTTAATGACTATGGGGCCTTCTTTGTTGGGCCCCCCCTGGCACACGCGGGAAGCGCACTTCAGCTTCCTTCCACGCACTCGGCTCTGTTGTTCGTCGTTTTCTTCCTCTGACGCTGCCATGAACCATGTGAATGCTGATGTCGACGGGATTTCGTCCGTTGCCCTTGTATCGATTGTCGTTCCTCCCTCCGTTCTTGATCGACGCCACGAGGTGTGTAAGTTTTCCATCTTTGACAAATGTTTCGACAATATCCTTCAAAGATGTACATTCCTCTGTGGTGTGGCCCTTGGTCCCGTGGAAGTCACAGGATTTGCTCTGATCAGCGTTATGACGCTGTCGGATTATTGGAGCCTTTGGCCA
>NW_027500236.1:0-76331 GCF_021521415.1 Bidens hawaiensis
AGTCATAATAATGCCGATGAATAAACCTATTATGGAGGATTTCTTGATCAATATGATTCTCTGCTCAACTCACAAAAATATGTATTTCTTTCGTATAATAGATTTCATGTTCTTCTTAGTCTTAATTGTTTTTTATTCGAAAATATTCAAAAACCAAAAATATTTAGTTTCTGATTTATTATCGATTTCCAAGCTAAGGGGTAATTTTGAAAAGAAAAATACAAAAAGAAATTTCCCATGTTTTAAGAGAAAATAAACATGTGCTACTAGAAAGTACCTAAACCAAACATGCTTGTTTTTTGGATCATCATGCGGCTGACTTTTGATCTCTTTATATCTCTTAACAACGTGACATCTTCATTTTTCCCTTTGAATTCTAGAAATTCCCCTAATAGATGCTTCTTATTGTTTAGCTCCATCCTGCGTGAAAAAAATATAACAAAAAGTACCACTAAAGATTAAGCTTAATTGAATGAACATGAACAAAACAAGCATGTTTTCTGAAACGAACATGTTTGTTTTCGTTCGCATGACTTTAACAAAACAAACGATAAGACACGAACAACTAAAGGGACTAGGTTTTCTTGATAAGAAAATGAACGTGCTTGTGTTCAACTATGTTCATTTGTTAACAATATAGATGAACGTTACACGAAGAAAAACGGAATCATAAATGAACGAGCATAAGTGAACTAAAAACCAATTAAAAATTAAAATGTGAATAACATAGATAAATGAACGAAACATGTGTTCATGTTCATTCATAAAACCAAATGAACAGTTTTTTTGTTTATGTTCATTCGTTAATACAAACTTCCCACCAGACGATTCACAAACAGTTACGTGAATGTTCGGTTTGTTTCTAAATATGGTAATTTGACCCATTTGTAAGATGGATCAATTTGGGTTATGTAACAACAAGAAGCGTCAAGTAGGCTTAAAAGAATGTAAGATGGATCAATTTGGGTTATATAACTTATGTTTCATCTCTAATTGGTCAAGTAGGCAAAAAAAAAAATGGCTTAAAAGAAACGTCTTATGCGTTCTAAGTCGACCTAAAAGCACAACCTCCCAAGTTACTATACTAAAAAAAAACTAAATCTTCATGAAAATAATACAGGTGATCATAATTGACTGAAAAGTTATTTCACTACAAGAAAATTGCTCTGATCAGACCACCTTTACCGACCACATGTGGTCGGCACAGGTTTTATCGATCACATGTGGTCGGTATAGGTTGGTCAGTACAAAATGGTCGCTATAAGTCAAATTTGTGGTCGGTATAAAATCGGTCGGTATAAGTACACATTTCCCGACCACAAGTGGTCGCAAAAAGTTTTGCCACAGTTTTTTTCTCATTTAAAATAAATGTACAATAAAAAATTTAAAACTTTTGCTGACGACATGTGGTCGGTATAAGATTTTTTTTTAAATATCTTTACCGACGACATGTGGTCGGTATAGGTATATTCCAATTCAAAAAAAATCCAGCTTTTTTACCAATTAAAACGTAGTTGTAAAGATACAGATCATGAAATGTCTAGACTTTTTAACAAATAAAACGATAAACATCAAATTACAAAACGTTAAACTAAATAGTTTAAACAATTGTCATAAGAACCATTACAATATCATAACTAATAACTCACTATATCTTCATCATATCGGTGTCTTCATCATCTTGACTCGGGCTACCCTTTGTTATTCACTTAATTTCAACAATCTCGGCGCACAATTCCGTCAATTGTTCTTGCATGATGATTCATGTGATAGTGTTGGTTGTTTGTACATGCACGCCACATTGATGGTTGTATCTTAACCTTTTGCCGAATATCACGTTCTCAATCACAACGTAGACCAGAAAATTCGTGCTCTCGCTAATTTAAAATAAAAATAAATCAACCTATCCCGACCACATGTGGTCGGTATAGGGATAGACCACATGTGGTCGGTATAGGGTTCGTAAAAACATATACACATAAACATAAATACTATAGGGCTGTCACTTTTACCCGAAATCCAACCCGATAAAACTTGTACCTGCTCAACCCAAACCCGAACTAACCTGACACAAGAAACCCGAACCGAAGTAATTCGGGTGGTTATTGGGTCCGAATTCTGGGATTTGGGTCAACTCGAATACAATTTTAGTTTTAAAACTATATATATTTTAGGTATTATTGGCTAAGCCTTAGTTGTTGACGTTATTAAAATTTAGTCCAAATCGATTATTCTCATTCCACCTATTATGAATCAATTGTTCATTGTTTATTGATGTTTCAATTTACAACTAAAAGAAACAATAATCCAACACCCTAATCACGACATACTAAAGACAATTATGTCGGTTTTGTTTATTATGGTTGAACGTTGTTAAATTTTACTCTTTTAAGGATGATTTATTGGTTTTTTTTGTATTGTTATATGTTTATTTATATTACGAGTAAAGAATAATATGTTACATTTGAATTTAATAATGTAGTTTCTTTTCCTAGGATACTCGAAACCGATTAACCTAACCCGAAAACCTGAAACCAAAGAAACCATGAGAGATTTGGGTTGGGTTTCTTGTCTGGATTTAAAACCTTTGAAACCCGAAGAACCCGACCCGAAAAACCAGAAACCAGAAGAACACCCATACATACATACATACATACATACATACATACATACATACATACATACATACATACATACACACACATACATATATAGACATAGACATCCACAACACATGCATATATACGTACATAGACATATACACACAAAACGTACATACATAAACATGTATACATACATACATACATACACAAATGCATACATACATAGATACATACATACATATACATACACACGCACATACATAAACGTAGTATATACATACACACGTACATACATAAACATAGACATATACATGTATACGTATATACATACAAACACAGACATATACATACACATGTACATACATAAACATAGACATATATACATGTATACATACATACACAACAAATACATACATAGACATAGTCATATACATACATACACAACACATACATATACATATACACACAACACACACATACACACACACATACATACATACATACATACACAACATATACATACATAGACATAGACATAGACATATACATACATACGTACGTATGTACATAGACATCACATACACATACATAGACATATACACACAACACATACATAGACATAAACATAAACATAAACATACATACGTACATACATACACAACACATACACAAACACAAACATACATACATACGTAGACATAGACATAGACATATACATACACATGTACATACATAAACATAAACATATACATGCATACATACATACACACATACATACATAAACATATATACACAACACATACATACATAGACATAGTCATATACATACGTACATACATACATACATACACAACACATACATAGTCATATACACACAACACACACATACATACACACACATACATAAACATAGAGACATACATGCGTACATACATACATAGTCATATACACACAACACACACACCCATACATACATACATACATACGTACGTACATACATACATAGACATAGACATATACATACATACGTACATACATACACAAAACGTACACATACATAAACATATACACACAACGCATACATACATACATACACAAATACATAGATACACAACACATACATAGACTTATATACGCAAAACACACATACATTCATAGACATAGACATACATACAAATATACACGAGTATACATAATTCATAGGCATATATATAATACTATATTCAGAACGTGGTCTTTTCGTTTAATTGCTAGAAGTAAATTAAAACACATAAAAAGAATTTGTTCCCACAACATGTCACCAGCTGCCGGGGGGGAGGGGGGGCTAAAATGTGGTCATTTTATTTAATTTATATATATAAAATAAAAAAATTTATAGTGACATGTCGTCATGATAGAAGTTATCAAACTACCTCATTTCTTGCTTTCAATAGTTCAGAATACAATAAAATCAAAATTAAAATAAAACAACCTATTCCGACCACATGTGGTCGGGAAAAAGTTTGACGATAGTGCCCACAAATGAAAATCAAAATTAAATTAAAAATATATCCCGATCACACGTGGTCGGGAAAAAATTTTCCAGATGGCGCCAATAAATATAGTGTTCCCGCTAACTTAAATTAAAAAAATAATTGAAATTAAGCCAACCTATACCAACCACATGTGATCCGTATAGGGTTACCCAAATTACATCATCCTATTTCATAGCTAATAAAGTTAAAGAAAGAAAAATTATCAACCCTATCCCGAGCACATGTGGTCGGTATAGGTGTTGTGATAACATTTTCATCCGGCTAAAGATTAAAAAAAATCAAAAATAAAAGGAATTTCCATGTGGTCGGGATAATTTTTCAAGAGGCGCCAAAATTCGCGCTAATTCAATCCCGACCACATGTGGTCGGTAAAAGGTTGGTCATAAGTGAAATCTGGTCAAACCCTATTCTGACCACATGTGGTCGTTACAAGTGTTCTATAGCGACTACAATTGTGGTCGGTATAGGGGTGGTCGTATCAGAACAGATTTCTTGTAGTGTTTATAAAATAAAGAGTTAGTTATATATTCGTCCTTGACCATTTTAACCAGTTCATTCCAAAACTGAAACCTTCAAACCTTTGTCACTATGGTTTTATTTTTTAACACAATTCATCTCTAACACTAACTCTGTTAGATTTCTCCAGTTAATTTCATGAAATGACCAAAATACCCCAATTTATTAAAATTCTTTTGGACTGAACTACTTACAATGGCTAATCCACATAGACGAAAACCAAACTTTACTAAAAAAAATAACTTCAAACAAAAAGTGTAGTTAAAACAGTTTCAGCTAAAATAACCATTTTAGTCCAATAATTTTTCTTTTTTGGGGGGCTTTTTGGTCCATTATCCGTATTATTTTATAAAAAAATTATATTACTGGTACCTCAAGCAATAAAAACTAAAACACCCTTTTACTTAAGAGAAATATTTTACATAATTAAAAACGTGGAATCAGTTGAGACAAAATTGAACCTGATGGACTAAAACGCCATCTACTTTACAGAAATGTTTAGAAGGGTTATAAAAACATGGAGCCGAATGAAACAAAAACAAAACTAATGTCCTAAAACAGCCAAAAGAAATTATTGGACTATAATGCCTTTCTACTTAACAAAAAAATATTTGACAAAGTTGAAAACTGAGACAAAAATGAAACTAATAGACTATAAAAGCTATAAAAAGACTACCTGAACGAAGATGGTTATTTGGATCAAACCATAGGGACGAAAACCGTATTCAACTCCAAAGTGTAACCCAACCCAACTCGTTTCATTGTGGCCCAAAACACAAACTAATATGACCCACGACCCAAAAAGTTGGGCCGACCTGCCATTCCACCTCCTATAAATATTACAAATATGTTGAAATATGTTTAAGTACAATTCGTATAATCAAAATATTGTGTTAAATATTGTACGCTTTGGTTTTAATATTTTGTGCTCGTTTTGTTAATGAGGTTTGGTTAATGGGCTTGAAGCTGATCTAATGGACTTATAGCTAATGGGCTTGGATAGCTATTGGGTTTAAAGTTAAAGGTGTTATATGAAGCATAGTCTGCGTATATGTGCTTCATCTTCTTATACTGGAAGCACTAAGCGAGAATAGATGATAATCAACCATCTTCTTCACTGCTTGCATCTTGAAAACCCTAGTTCTGGTCATACGAGTTTATTTCTTTCATCTTTATGAACTCGTATTTTCTTGTATGTTGATCATTGTTGTCAACATGTTGGTGATAGCTGTGAAGATTATTTTGGCGAGCGTTTAGAGTTAGATCCTACTGTCAATTTGTATTTGATATTTCTGTAATCGTTAGGTTTAAGAATTCGGAATAAAGAGATTGAAGATTTTGTGTTTCCAAATTTATGAAAAAAATACAAAAGAAGATAAACATACCGATCCCACATTGGAGCAGTGTTGAGAATGAAACGGAGTTTCTGTTGTATGGATTTTTTTATTTTATTCTTCTCACAATTACATAAAGGTAAAGCACCTTTAATCCAACCCAGTATGTTCTTTTTTTACTCGTTTTAGTAGTGCCCATTGCTTATATGTTACAACTTCTAGTCAGGTGGAAAGTAATATGGATGAATTGTGCTGAAATTAATTCATGAGAATAATCAGCATAACAATTACAAAAAGTTTAAAACTCCCAAATAGCATATTTATACTTCATACCGAAAGTTAGGGTTGGGGCATATAATTTTGTAGGATATATTTCCTTCTGGAAGAGTAACTCCCCTCTGTTCAAGATACGACTCGATAACCGCAACTTGTCTTTTGGCCTCCACCACCTATAAACAAACCGAATGTTTAGTAAGCTGTTCAACGGGAAGTTTGTTTACTTATAAAACGAATCAACAAGAACAGAAACTTTTTGTTCATTTAGTTAAATGAATGAACATGAACACGTGTCTCGTTCATTGATTCATTTGTGTTTGTGAACTCCTTCTTATATGGTTGCTTATGTTCGTTAGTTTACGTTTGTTCTTTATGTATTCATCCATTGTTAGGCCAATTACAATTTTGTCTGGTTTTATTACTCTTTTTGCCCTAAAATATTAATATTCACGTTTACTTTTATTGGTTTTTGAAAGTTATGCTCGTTTATATTCGTTCATCTATGTTCAGTTATATACGTGCTCTTATGCTTGTTTACGTTCGTCGTCTGTGAACTGTTTCTAATGGACGGACATAAACAAACACGAAAATGAAGATAAACTGAATGTTCAGCAAATCATTCGTGAGCAAATGGACTTAAACAAACATGAACAAGAAAACATTGTTCATTTAACTGCCCGTGTTCATTGATTTGTTTGATTAAAGTCAAAAGAATGAAGACGAGTATGCCCCCTTAATTAGTGTTTGTTTGGTGGACTAGCTGCAAACTTAGATTGATGTCGTCATTAGTTGATGAAACTGGAAGGTGAAACATCATAGATAATAAATAACTTAAAAGAAGAATTTTAACCGGATCATGTAAATGCTCGGTTTTGTGATTAGAAGCATCCTTAAAAACCCAAGTTCCATCCCCTTTAACTGATACAGTTCCAGGTTTATTTACCACATAAACAACCACTACTTTCCTGAAACAAAATCACGTCATTGTTGTCATCATGTCAGAAAGTAATTGCAATAAAATAAAAGTGAGAATGCTACCGTTTGGTGATATGGACCAGATCAATATGCTGTGGAGAAGTAGTGTCGGGATCAGGAATTCGAAGATCAACATAAGCATTCCCACGATACAGAGTTTGAAGCTAGCCTGCAAATGCATTAACATATGATGATTCATTGTTAATGAGTCGTCTTCAAGATTAGCTAATAGAGATAGATTTTCCTCCTAGCTCTATCTTTGTGGTCACTTTTTATGGTTCAAAAAAGGCCTTGAAATGCTTCAACTTTATTGATGAAATTAGTATCAATATAATAATTATAGACTGTGAGCATGCATACTATACCTCCAGAAATCAGTGTATATTTTAGAAAAACACTAACGTTTTCTGGCCCTTGATCGAACACACCAACATGAGGAGACTGGACAACTTTTTTTTATTATAAAATAGTAAATAAATAATTAAGCTACTTGATCTTTATCTCATAAATTCAAATTCAAGATTATTGTGTTTAAAAGGTAGTAAACAAATAAATGTTAGATTTAAAAATAAAAATTAAGGTGATATAATAATAATAATAATAATAATAATAATAATAATAATAATAATAACAATAATAATAATAATACCTATCGGCTACGACAAAGAGAGCATTGTAGCCTTGGAAAGTAAAATCAACGGGTTCTTGTTGTTGTTGGTAACTGAAGAAGAAACAGCGTATCAATTGATAGACCGGGATCATAAATTCCATCCACATCCACATTGTGAGTGAGTAGCCACTAATACTATACTATGATCAATCAACATTGTTGGCAGTGCAACACAAAACAAAACAAAATAGGTGGATCCTAATATTGCATGCGCTACTTCAGTCCTTCTACTTTTTGGACGGGCAAAAGCAAGCCCCTCCGTCAATTGAGGGGTAGTTTAGTCTTTTCAAAATTAAATACCGGGTTTAATTCCCTTCATCATGCCTTGTTTCTTAATTGGAAAGATATGAACATTCTCAACCCGTCCCCTATAATTACATGAGAGGAATTTGCAAATTAAATGGTGGTGTTGTGAGTGTAAGTTATAGGGTGGAGAGAGAAATGTAGTGATTTTTTTAAATTTGGGAAAACTTTATTTGCCCTTATATATTTTTAAATATTTGTTGAATTGGTTGTGATTAGAGAAGAGATAAAACTGTAATGATAAATGTCTAAAATAAGAGTATTTAATTAAATAAGAGAGAGAAATGTAGTTTTTTTTATCGTAATTAAAACATTCCCAATCAGTCCCTCATCCATATCTCTATAATTACACTAAAAAACATTATATTTTTCTCTAATTTTCAATTGAATAATATTTTTTATACATTTATCATTACAGTTTTCTCTCTTCTTGTAAGGCCCCGTTATCGTTTCCTCACATTTGGACGTTGGATTTACTCATCAACATAGTTATATTTATCAGAGTTAATAAAACATACACGGAATATAAAAAATTTCATAAAAAATTACATATCAAATCATAAAGATGTCTTAAAATATTCTTCTTGTCATTCAAAATCAAAACACAACTTATAAAAACATAGCAGGTCTTCGGATGCCAGGCTTCTATTCTTCTGCCATGTGTCCCGCTCACGCCAGCTGTCGCATCCTACTCACCTGCGTGCATACTAAAAGTCAGCTACGCTGAGTGAGTTCTAGTTAATCATGCATCATACAATACATACACTTACCTTCAATCATGCATCCGAAGATACATAATAATTACTTTACTAATTTACTTTCATTTCATACATACGTATATACTTTATTACTTTCATAGTTTATATTTACTATCCATTCTATCTCAGATATTATTAGGGTTTGATCCCTCATTTTCTATCTCAGATATTATTAGGGTCTGATCCCTCTTTCCTTTGTCTATCTCAGATATTATTAGGGTCTGATCCCTTTCTTGTCTATCTCAGATATTATTAGGGTCTGATACCTTTTTCCTTTGTCTATCTCAGATGTTATTAGGGTTTGATCCCTTTCTTGTCTATCTCAGATATTATTAGGGTATGATCCCTTTTTCCTTTGTCTATCTCAGATATTATTAGGGTCTGATCCCTTTCATGTCTATCTCATATATTATTAAGGTCTGATCCCTTTTTACTTCTCTATCTCAGATATTATTAGGGCCAGATCCCTTTCTTCTCTATCTCAGATATTATTAGGGTATGATCCCTTACTTCTTTTCCTTCGTACATACTGTCTTTTCATACCCGTAACATACATATACTTTCTTTAATTATTACATACTCATATGTTGTACATATATATTTATATCATACACATTCATCTTTCATATTCATACCTCCCTTGTCAATACATGCAATATCCGAAGACCGTTCACGTACCGACAAGCTTTCCTTCACATACATAACATAATATCTATCACATAAATCAAACATGGTATACACTTACCATTTAAGGTAAGTGTATTAACTATCACATCGAGTATGCACACAGCCCCGAAAACATAATAAGGAAATGGGGCTAGAAACTCACCTGGATCCTGTTGCGCTCGCCGTTTATCGTAATTCCTTTCCTTAACTGAGCTCGGCTAACTGTTAAATATATATTTTTGTTAATTAACCTTCTACTTGATTAAGTTGGTATTTAAGTTAACCAAAATGATTCTAAGTTGGGCTTGTTTATTTTAGTTCATGATGATGGGCTGATCTGGTTTAACTATGGGCTTTTCATGATATGGGCTTAGTTGTTTCAACCCCAACTGTTCATGATCTGGGCCCAACTGGATTCAACCCAAAACCCAACAGAGGACTAGTCAACCAAGAACTCTTGGCAGAGAACCCACCCCGTGACCGAGAACTATGACCGAAAACCCCATAGCCGAGAACCACATGGCCGAGAACCACATGGCCGAGAACCCTAGATCACCGAGAACTCTCATCACCGAGAATTCTCGTTGACCGAGAACTCCAATTAGCCGAAAACCCATGTTGACCGAGTTCTCGCGTTGACCGAGAATCCCAGACGGAGGCTCAGGTCACCGAGACCCCTGGTCTGATGCGTTCAGCTCAGGTTCCTACCTTTAAACCCATCTATAACGGCTAACGGTCCATCGTTATACTTTTAATCATCTATAGCCCAACCACCTTAACCGTTTTTCATTCGTTACCACCCGTTAACCTCACGGCCTCAAGATCTAACACATTCTAGTCATAAAGGTTGAATCTTTAATCCTAAAACGTTCTTTAAGCTAGTCCTAGGGTTTCATTCATAAGCCGTATCTAACCATGAGCCCTTTATGTCCATATTAATCATCAAGTTTGAAGCTTTATGATTTATCTAGGTCCGATCTAGTCTATGTTCAATTTTCATGGCTAACCGTTCATAAAAATGTAACCTTTAAGATCAAGAACATACCTTTATGATGTTCCTAGGTTACGGCTTGACTTGTTTGTAAATCTTTATCTTGTATCAAGCTTGCGTATCAAAGATCTATCCGGATTTAGCTAGGTTCGACTTTGGATTCTTGTCTTGCTCTCTTGCGGCCGAAAATGGAAAGGGTTGTGTGTGTTATGGGGTGTAGGGAGAATAAGATCGATAAGATTGATGGACATGGAAAGATTTAGTGTTTAATGGGTATTTATACTCCCTTAAGCCCATGGACCTAAGGCCCATCTTTCCTTTTTAGTCCATGATTAATCCTCTTTAATTAGCCTACTCATCTTTCCTTTTTTTTATTTTTTTTTATTTTTTTACCATTTTACTACTTATTCAATAACTCGAGTACTTTTCCGTCATAACGAGTCAACATACAATATTATTTATTATTCGAAATTTTGGGATGTTACAAGTCTTCCCTCCTTAAAGAGGTTTCGTCCCCGAAACCTAACTATTACTTAAACAGACTAGGGTAAAACTTTCTCATCTCTTCCTCGACATCCCAAGTGGCATCCGACCCCTTGCGGTGCTTCCATATCACCTTCACTAAGGGTATAACCTTATGACGAAGTTGCTTCTTCTTGCGGTCAACTATTTCGATTGGTTGCTCAATATAGTTCAACTGTTCATCAACCTCAATGTTCATCAATGGCACGTGCGATGTGTCATCAGCCAGACACTTTCTCAGATGGAAAACATGGAAGGTTGAGTGAATTCCTTTTAACTCTTCAGGCAAATCCAGCTTATAAGCTACTTCACCCACACGATCTATAATTTAGAATGGTCCAATGTATCTCGGACTCAACTTCACCCCTTTTCTAAAACGAATAATTCCTTTCCAAGGCGAGACTTTGAGCATCACATTGTCGCCAACGTTAAACTCAATCGGTCGTCGCCGCTTGTCAGCATACGCCTTCTGTCTGTCTTGAGCAACTTTCATTCTGGCCTTAATCTAATCAAAATTTGATGTTGTCTCTTGAACCACTTCTAGACTTCCCATTTCTTTCTGGCCAATCTCTCCCTAACACACAGGAGTCATACATCGTCTTCCATAAAGCATATCAAATGGTGGCATACCAATATTTGAATGGTTGATAACGGTACTCCATGCTTAGATACAACCTATTTTATGAACAAGCTTGCTAACGTTTCTAACGAGATAGCCTCTCGTATAGGCAGAAAGTGAGCACTCTTGGTCAAACGGTTCACAATCACCCAAATGGTATCATGGTGTTTAGCTGTAAGAGGTAGCTTAGTTATGAAATCCATGGTGATGTGTTCCCATTTCCATTCAGGTATTTCAAGCGGTTGCATTTTCCCATAAGGCTTTTGATGTTCGGCTTTGACTTGTAAACAAGTTAAGCACTTACTAACATAATCCACCACATCATTTTTCATTCCTGACCACTAGTAGTCTCATTTCAAATCTTGGTACATTTTGTTGGATCATGGATGAATCGAGTATCTTGACTTATGAGCTTCATCTAAGATTCGACGTCTAAGATCTCCATGGCGTGGAATCCACATACGATCAAATATAGTCTTAACACCACGAGTGTTTTCTATAATCTCATCTTGTTGGCCGTAAATTCTTTCTTTCTTTACTAACCCTTCATCTGCTAACACCTCTAACTGTACTTTGATGATTTCTTCAAAAAGGCTCGAATTAATAATCAGCTGGTATGACTTAACTGTTGCAAGGACTTCCTCATTCTTACGACTTAGCGCGTCAGCTACCACATTGTCGGGCCCCTCGATTTCAGCTGGATCTTAATCAATCATGTCATAACTCACACACATTAATGTGTTGACAAGAGAGTTAATGACGGGTTGCTATATGTAGAAAGATACTACATCATCCAATTTCAATTCATTGAAATTATGCTTCTGAATGATGAACTTGCAAGCAGTATACCATTCTTTTGGCATTGAGTTGAGTAACTTTGTATTTAAATCAAAGTCAGTCATTACATAATCAGTTGTCCTCAACTCATTCACAATACTTAGAAAACGTTCTAGTATTGATTTCAACCTTTCTCCTTCCTTATACTTGAACCTTTCCAACTGTTGCTTCAATCTTTGCTTCTTTATGTTCTTTAGTTCAGTATTCCCTTCATACATCTCAAGGATGGCATCATACATTTGCTTGGCAGTTGTGTGATGTGCAACCTTGGTCAGAATCTCCCAAGACAAACCTAGCTTAATCATAGCTAAGGCTTTGTCATCCACCTTTCTCATTCTTTCTCTTACAGCAGCAATTGCAGCTGCATTTGCACCTTCTTCAACAGCAGTTTGTGGACCATTCTTGATGGAGTTCCACATATCAATATCATTGTAGCATACGGCTGCTTCAAAGAGTACTTTCCATTTGATAAAGTTTTCCTGTCCATACAACCTTGGTATCTTATTAGTAGACACCTCTTGTTCCTCATACCCAGACATTTTGAGAAATCAAAAATCAGTTTCTTTGTAGACACAGAGTTTCAAAATAATCAGATCTGAAAACAGAATGCTCAGATCTGATGTGTCTGATGTGATTAGAACAAGATTTAGATATAAAGATTAGAACTTTAATTGAAATAAGGAAGAGAAAACACCGGTAGATTGTAGATCTGGAAGAAAAATGAAAAACATGGCTGCTGAAGTCACATATCAATCGAACAGTGGTCTGCTTACGTCATTCTTCTTCAAATCTTCAATCAGCAACAATCTTTCCAAAATAGCAGTAACAAGCTCTGATACCACTTGTCGGGCCCCTCGATTTCAGCTGGAACTTAATCAATCATGTCATAACTCACACAGATTAATGTGTTGACAAGAGAGTTAATGACGGGTTGCTATATTTAGAAAGATATCCGTTTGTTAAAGGCGGAATCAATAACAAACATACGGTTGCAAAGAATAATCAAAGGTAGAAAGCACACACGGGATTCACTCAAAAGATTTCCATCTATATAATTTTCATCATACAAAGTGGATAATCGATTTAGGGTTTTTAGGAATCCTAGGACAGCCGTCACTTTCAAGAAATATTCTTTCTTATCCGAAAAGTGTAAAGGCTTAAAGTCCGTGTCCTCTCTCTCTCTTGGCGGCGTGCCCTAAACATTCTATTTATAGGCCTGCCAACCTAGGACAGCTGTCATTCCTTCTAGAAACCCTAAATACAATCATACATATTCAAATTACATATTCAAAATAAACTAAGTGTAAAACAAGTCTTCCGGGTAGGCTTTGCACCAATCTTGTCTTTCCGAGTATGCTCGGCCATCCTTCATAACTTGGTAACATAGAAGTGTGCTCGGGATCAGTTTCCGAGTAGACTTTAATTAAAGAGTTTTTTACCAAGTAAAATACTCACCGAGTAGACTTCAGTCTTCTTGACTTTGCCAGACTTTGCCCGACAACTCCTTACGAGCAACCTTGTTCTTCAATGATCTATTTCAGCTCTTAGCTATAAAATAACTTATTAGCAAAGTGTACTTGGGAGTACTGTTCCTTGCTTGAGCTGAACCTTGCCCGATATTACTTAGAGATATTCCTTTATATTATCAAGCATATATGGATCATACTTATTAATGAATACCTCGCCCGGTCTTCCAATCACTTGGCTTCTTGGACTTGGTCAACCAAACCTTACTCAGAAGAGTAAACTACTTGGTTCTGAAGAACAGACTTGCTTGATAAAGTGAACCTTGCCCGGATTTACATAAACTAGTGTACCTTACCCGGCAATGCACTACTTTGCAAACCCTGCTCAGATATACACTAAAGAAGACTACTTGAAGTAAACCTTGCCCGGTAGGCAAAATATCGTACTCGGCTAAGTAAAAGCTTGCTCGGATGTCTAAGGTGTGCTCGGATCCATTACTTAGCGAAATCAGAGGAGGTTGAGAAGATTCCAATCTTCCATGTACTTCATTTAGGTCAAATCTTTGACTCAACAATCTCCCCCTTAGGTCAATTTCTTGACTCAACAATCTCCCCCTAGATTGGAACACCTCAGCTGACCCAAAACATTTCTATGGTTACTTACACTCAGCAAAAATACACATCAAATCAAAAAAATCAAAATTGCATATTCCATAAGCAAAATTACATAATCAGAAAGTTGCCCGAAGACATTACAAAACAAAGCCTATTCTATTGATCTTGTCTCTTTCTTGCATTGTGAATGGCTTGTCTTCGATTGATTATCTCTGAAGCAGCTTTCATCTTGAAAATATTAAGGGCTTGGTAGTGAGTGTGACTTTCTGGTATAGCCAAGTCCCTTATATCCATTAGATCTTCATTGTGAAGGCATGTCAAGTCTTCATCCCTTTTAATGACCCCCAGAATTTTTCCATCCAAATTCCTCAGCACAAAATGATTATCATTCTCTTTGAATTCAATGTCAGCTCTAATCCCATTTTTCTGTATTGTGTAATTGGGGCGTCTCATTCTTCTTCCCAGACTTATACATGTATTCAAGTTGGATAATGGATTCTCATCTCTGAAGGTCATCTGAAAGTCTCTTTCAGCTATGTCAATTCTTTTCAGCTTTGCAGTCCTTTTTGACTTGTGAGACTGAATCAACCTCCAGCTCCTCTTTTCTTTTAAGAACTTGAACCCTTTTCCAGCTTCTTCCCACAAAAATTTTGACAGATCATTCATCTGTCTACCTGCCAATCTGCTTCTGTTTCTGTAATCATACAATCTGAGAGTGGCCATCCTTCTCAATTGTTCTTCATTGAATTCATAGAAGTCACTTCTCACAACAATTTCTCTCAATTGTCTACTCTCCATAATCACTTTTAATACACCAGTAACAGAATCAAAGTACAGTTCTCATGGTAGATCCACATTAGATTGTGGTCTTGTTCTTTGTTGTGCTGAACTGTTTGATTCACCTCTTCCTCCTTGACCTCTTCCTCCTTGTGGAAATCTTCTTGAAATAGGAGGTCTGAAGGGAACAGACTTCTTGGGCTTTTGAGGTCCCAAGTTGAAAACTTTTACATAGACAGCCTCTACCATTTCGGAAGGAAGGTTAGCTAATTCAACAACATCATGTCCTGCTGCTTTAAGTTCTCTTAACATCTTTTCCATTCCAGGAGTTCTTGCCAATCCAGCAGGTACAAACCTACCATCAGCGTAGTATCTTGGGGTTCTCTCCTTCTCTTAAAGCCTTTTCCCATTCAGCCTTTTGTATATAAAAGAGGTATTTCAGATCCTCTTTTTCCAAGACATTGAAGTCTGCTTCAGTCATTCCTCTCTGATTTATCATTATGTTTCTTAGAATGTTTATCATTTCTTCATTTTCCCAAGGAACAAATGGTTCATCTTCAGGTTCAGACTTAGGTTCCTCTGGGATGGGTGTTTCAACAGTAGGCACTTCATCTGGTTTTTCCTTTTCAGTCTGTTTCTTTTGTTTTTCCCTCAATGTTTGGATTCTTCTCTTCTTTGCTTGAGGTTCATCAGTTGGTTCACCCTGTTTAGTAGAGCTCTCAGCTTGGACCCTTTTCAAATTTTCTTTTCTTTTCAGTTTGTTGTATTGGTCCAACACTGATTCTATGGATAAATATTCAACAATCTCAGGCTTCATACCTCTTTCTAGCAGGTATCCACACATTTCTCCAAACTTTTTCTTCAAATTTTCCATCTTTTCAAGTTTTTCATTTTCTTTTACACACTTTTCAATCACCTTCTCTCTCTCCCTGTTATACAGATCTTGTAGTTTGTCAAAGTTTAGATTAGACAGATCTTTTTCAGAATGATTGTGCCTTCTGAGATATTCCCTGAATTTCTGACTTTCCCTATTTTTCTCTTCCATCCTTTCCTTCAGGGCATCTCTCTCTTTGTCAAGTCTCATCTGCAACTGATCATCATCAAGATCAACCAGTGAATCAAAACTTATGCCATATGTTCTCAGTTTTACAACCAAAGGATTTTTCTTTTTAGCCTCCCTCATACTTAACTCAATGTTTGTCCTTTGTTCCTCAGTCATTGTGACTTGAGGGGACACAACATTAGTAGCTTTCACATTCATTTCCTGATCATTCTCAGGGTCATCATCATCAGAGTCTTCAGACTCATCCTCACCTTCAGTTAGATCATTCATTGCATCAATCTGTGGTTCATCAGAAAGTGGATTCTCAGGGATTGATACATTTGGCACTCCTTGCACATGTTCATCTGGCCTTAAAGTCTGCAAAGGAATTGCTCTTATGGGACTTGCTTCATCATCAGGGGTTTCTACAAAGTAGTTGTTCTTATCATCCCATCTCCCTTTCTTTACAGACTCAGTACCTTCATCTGACATGAATGTTTCTGGTCGATCCCTTTTCCTTGAATACTTCTTTCCATACTTGGGATCATCCACATACTCCCATTCATCAGGATTTTGTCTAATGCCATCTTTGATCCGTTGAGCCCATTTCTGTGCAGCCATTGAGGCCATGGACTCACCAATTTCTTCTTCAGCCATCATATCAGTATTCAGATTTACTGGTTCAGCTGTCTCATTTGACTTTGTTTCTTGTTGACTTTCAGTTTGAAACATGCTGACCACCATAGCTAGGGAGTTATCAACTTCCTCATCTTTTCTCAACTCAATCAAGGCCTCTATCACTTCTTGATCAGCCACTTCTTCAATGAATTCCCTTGCAAATTTGGCTGGATGGATCAAGTTTTCCTGCTCTGCCAACTCTACAGGGTCCATAGTTTGGGCCAGTATTTCTCTGTCCCTTGTTTCTCTCAAAATGTTTTCTTGTTCCCTTAGAGCAGCAGCAGCAGCTTCATCATCTTCTCTAAAGAAAATATCCTTTTCTGGATATGCCTTAACAGGCTCTTCTTCTGTAACTTTGGCTCTTCCCTTTTCCAGCCTTTTCTTTAAATCTTCTTCACTTTCTGTAACTGATGTCTTGGAGCATTCTGCTTGTTCATTTTCTGGTTCAGTGAGCACAATCTCCTCAGTAGCAGTATCTTCATCATTCATCACTTCAGTGTCTACTTCTGTAAGTATGTCAGTCAAGACATCAGTAGCAATGTCAGTAGGAATATCAGTAGCCATATCAGTGATAGCCACATTCTCTTCTGTATTTATCTCCTCAATCCTTTCCTCTGTCTCAGCCTGCTCTTCAACATTTATCTTTTCAATTTCATTTACTTTCTCAACAGTCTCTTCATCACTTCTTTCATTAATGTAATCATAGTCTTGTTTTGCACCCTCAGACATATCTCCTTCATACTCATCGTCATCAATCCTCCTTTCATCACTGCTTTCCTCTCCATCATCATACATACTCATAATCAGCTTTAAACTGTCTGCAGTCTCAACAACTGCTACAGTCTCTTCAACATTCACATTTGAGACAGTTGGCCTAGATTCATTCTCCCCCTCTTTTGGGGCAGCTGAGGTCTTCTCAACCTCCTGCACCAGGGCTTGAATTCTCATGTTAGCTTGAACCAACTTCTCTAACAGCATCACATTTTCATTGGTCACCTCCTCATTTCTTCTTTTCAATTCAGCATTCTCTAACGTCAAATCTAGATTTCTCTAGAACAGGTCTGTGTTAGTGAGTGGTGATATGGGTGGTGTTGTGAAGAATGTTTCATGTTCAGGTTGTTCTGTGGTGTGAGTTTGGTAGGTGGATGGTGGTGGTGATTGTGTATGAACTGGGCTTGGAATGAGTGAGTCTGTGTGGGTTGGGCTATATGTAGGTGGTGTGTGTGGTGGTGGTGATGTATGTGATGAGGTTTCAGGTTAGCTAATGGTTAGGGTTTGAGGTGGTGAGTGAGTGATCTGGTGTGGTGGAGTTTGTGGTGGTGATGGAATAATTGGCTGTTCAATGTGCTCAAGTTGCTCAAGATGCTCCCCATGAACAGGTGCATCAATATTCATAGCTACTCCAGCTCATCCTCCATCTCCATCAATATCATCATTCTCATCATCAGAACCATCATCATCACTCTCAACATCATCTTCTCCTTCCTCCTCTGCAACCAAGTCATGGTTCAACAACCATGGAAATATCTCAAATGGGACATTTGAGTTGTACACATTTGAAACACCTGGATTCTTGATTCTTCTATATGTGTCAACTTCTTGCAGTTGGTGTGTAGTTCCAACAGTGGGTAGATCTTGAAGCTCACTATTGAAAATTATCTGTAGGAATCTTGGATATTGTAAAAATCTTTTTCTTTCAGGCTTCTTCAGATTTCCTACTAATCCTTCAAATATCATCTTAGAGAAATTGAAGGGCAGATCATATATAATCCCAACTGTGGCATTTGCCAAGTCGTGACTCATCAAGGTCCACGATCCCTTCCTTGGAGCAAATCCGTGTATAACATGGTGAATAAGAAATCTGTACAACATAGGAAACATTCCCTTCTGAAACTGTCCATCATGAACATTTCCTTGATAACCCATTGTCTCTTCAAATATTTTCATTAAGTGGGTTGTGCTGAAGTTTATCGAGTTGTGATCACCATCATTCAACCGGAGACATCTTCTTATCATTCTCTCCGTAATATGTATCTCTTGTCTAGCCACGGTTGCCTCGATTCTTTTACCATTTATGTCCTCAATCAGTTCAGCAGATCTCCAGAAATCCAAAGAATGATTTCTGTATATGACAGGGCTTTCGGTGAACGCGAAACTGGCATTGGACCGAGCCATCCAAGTTATCATCCTAGCCATCGGCTCATTGTCAGGTGTCACTTGTAGAAGTGCACACATATTATGTTTTGGTTCAAAGACATACTTGTGTTCATCGTCTGCCATATCTGAATCACATAAACAAACATATTCAAAGTGAAATTAGTCATAAAGTTCAGTACTTTAGATAATTTCAAGGTATAAAAATGAAGAAGAAAGAAAAGAGAGAAAATCATCAAGAACCTGTTCTTTGATAAATTTATAACCTACACACATAAACAGAGTATTAGTAATCAGATACATAATCAAAGCCCATTATAGTCTAATCGTGGTCGAAAAACACATTAATGTTGCTTACCGAGTCAGAATTAGAGGGCTAATTCAAGTTAGGGTTAGGAATAATAGAATGTGATAAGTCGGTTTGGGTTTCTTTGAGAGTAAGCAGTTTGCAGTGGAAGGAGAGAGATGGAAAAATAATGTTGAAAATTTTGCCTAACTCCCTCTTATATACTTTTTGAAAGTGGGTTTTAAATGCTCTTTGTCTTTTTGTGAATTATTAGCTGTCAAACAGTAACATTATCTACTTGATATTAAAAACAATATTTATCATTTAAGTTAATAAAACCTTACTCGGAATTATTCTTTTCAAAGTCTACTTGGTATACATCCACTTACAAAGCTTACCCGGTCAAACTTTGCTTGGAAAATTTTCATTTTTGAATATACCAAGTTTGCCCGAATTCTTCTATTTATAAACCTTGCTCGATCAAGCAAATTAATTTAAAGTTAAGACATAATGAAGAAAGCTTACCCGAAATACTAGATTTCTTGAGAAATTAATCACAAGGCAAATAATCAAGTATAAACATCAAATTAACATCCTTACTAGGAATCAATCAAGACACCCATATAGATTTCTCAATCTCAAATTAAAACTTATCTAGCATAAACCCTAATAAGAATCATAATCAATTTTATCATACTAAATACCATATTCAATTAAGCATACTTGAAAACATAGTGTGCCCGAGCAACCATTCAAGAGAATAGTGTGCCCGAACACCTTTCTAATGCAAAGTATACCCGAATAACCTTCATATAGTACAAAGTGTGCCTGGAAAAGGATTTCTAGCAGACAGTGTACTCGGAAAGTTAAGTTTTGAAATTACCAAGTATATTGAGGGAACAAAAGTTTACCCGAAATATAAAGTGTGCCCGGAAAACAAAGTTTGCCTGAAAACACTTGTAATTTCAAAGAAATCATAAACACACATATCACAGAGCATGCTCGGAATGAAATTAAAACACATAAACATTTAAGTGTGCTATAGTCTAAAATTTCATAGAGCTTGCCCGAAAATCCTATGTTAGCACTAAGCTTGCTAGGATAAACACATTCAATCATCAGGTATGCCCTTACCCGAGGGATTTCAACATGCTAAACCATACCCGAAAAATGACAAACTTAAATAGTAATATCTAAGCATGCCCGGAAAGATTAACAAACCTTTCCTAACAACATATTCACACAAATCACAAAGCTTACTTGATGTACTTGACTAAGTTCATAAAGTTTGCTTGGAATCACAATCAGCATATAACATGCATAGCTTGCCCGAAACAAGAATTTCTTGTTAAAAGCTAGCTATAACAACACATAATTATCTCAAGACTTCAAGCTTGCTCGGGAAATGAGTACAACAGTGTACTCCACCCGGAAAGTGTAAACACTTCAAAGCATGCCCGAAAATCATACAGTTAGTCAAAAATGACTAAGCTTACCCGGAAAGGTCATAAATCATCAAACCTTACCCGAAACAACATATTCACACATAATCAACTCTTTTGTACCCGGAAAGGTTGTAAATCATTAAACCTTACCCGAAAATACATATTCAAACAGTTTGTGCCCGGGAAGGTTATAAGGCATCAAACCTTACCCGAACTTACATATTCAACCTATTTTAGGCAAAATGCAACATTTTTTGACTTAAACCACTTTGTCAAAATATAATTTTCTTTTCAGATCATAGTTTAAGAGAAAATGGTGCATTTAGAGATCAAATTTCAGTTATATTTCTCTTCAAAACAGTTTCTTCCATTTTCTGAAAAGATCTCAAGAATGGGATCATATTGACTAAGTAGCTATCTAAATACTTCACTCTCAGCATTATTATGACAACATAGATAGGTTAACAGCAGGTATAAACTTAGCATGAATTTCATTTCTTTAGTGATATGATTAAGGTTCAATTTAAGCATAATGTATTAATGGTCAACACTGTGCTATGATGCCTCATATCTCTTCTCAAAGCTTATTTGGCTTTTCCCAGATCACCGCAATTTGACTCCAACCTCCTGTATTTGGTCAATAATAGTTTTTGTATGACAGAACTTATTGTATTTTTTTTGTATTTTTAGATTCAAACATATATAGAGGTTGAACGTTGGACTTACAGTTAGCAACATGCCTTTCATTCAAGATGAGACAGATTTTGCCAACATCTTTGTAGTTCTTGTTGTAACCCCTTGTTTAATAAAATATTTAAAACACTTATCAACTTTTGGTTGATTTATTCATTCTTCCCCTTGTTTTTGATATTTTCTCAAATTTTCTTAAAGTATGTTCCTTGTCATATTTAAAGATGTTTCGTTTTTGGTTGACCAAATAACAACAGGCTCGTGTATGACTGGGTAATCACTTTTCTGCCTATCATTCGGAGAGATTTATCTTGAGACATGCAAAGACAACTATGTATCTCCACATAAAGATTAGCATATTCATAATGTTTATATCACCTTAGATTTTACATCATCATGGGAAAGCAACTATACATGTTAATGACTATACTAAGGTCTTTTTAGCCTTTTAATTCCATATGATCAGCTAAGTAGTCAATGTACTATCATTTCCCATTAATCACAGTTTAATATTTAATCACCCTAATATCTCTTCATTGTCAGGTTAATGGCTATCCTGTTTGACCAAAAGTGGTCAACAGGACCAAACATACATGTGAATATATGTCTTTTCAAAGTTAGAGCTATTAACATAGTTTTAAGTGAAGGAATAAGAAACAAGTTATAATTGCCCCAAATGCATTCAGTTTTCAGGTCAATGGCTATCCTTTGAATCTGTAGAGATTTAAGGACCAAACATACACAAGTGCATGTCCTTCCAACTAGGCAAATGACATAATTTTCAGCAAAAACAACTTCTTGAGACTTCTCTTTAAAAATCCTTCTTTTAAGCTTCTTTTAAAGCTTGAACTGAATAATCTTATCATATCTCTACACCATTAATCAACTTTCTCATGTTTTGACCAAAATAAAGTATTTATGCAAAAATTCATTAGAAAATTCATTTTATCATTTAATTTTGACATACAATTTATTTTGACACAAACAGTTGTAACACAATCAAATCTTAATCAAACATAACATCATCAAGACAAGCAGACAATACTAACATTCAACGTCTAGCCTATCTTAATAACATCACATGATCAGATAATACACATATTCAAACATTCAAGCAGTGATGTCAAATAAGCTTACTTTAACAAGTAAATCACAACACAGACACTTATTCTAACATCACACATGCACATCAACAGATAATCATGCAAACCTATCAATCAGATCAAACGTGTCAATGTTTGCATACATACATAGTTAAAGCACATAACAGTTAACATATTCAGTAGCATATTCAAATATCATACTTAAGTAACATTATCAAGCATATTCACTAAACATTCAATAAGTGTAATCTCTAACAAAATAATCAGTTATCACAGAGAGACACACAACCAGGCACACGTCCTTAATCAAATTTCATCAGAGTTGATCATTCCCAGGGCTTTCAGAAGAAAGTTGAACCTGGTTCTATCAAGTGGTTTGGTGAATAGGTCAGCCAAATTGTCACTTGTATCAACCCTTTGCATTTCAATCAAACCTTTTTCACTGCAGTCTCTGATGAAATGATGTCTGATTTCAATGTGCTTAGTTTTGGAATGTTGAACTGGATTTTTAACAGTAAAATATGCAACAGTATTGTCAATAAGAATAGGGGTGTTCAAGAAATTCAAACCATAGTCCAGCATCTGATTTTGAATCCATAGAACTTGTGCACAGCAGGCGGATGCAGCAACATATTCAGCTTCTGCAGTAGAGATTGAGACTGTAGTCTGCTTTTTACATTGCCATGACACTATCCTTTCACCCAAAAATTGACATCCTCCTGAGGTTGACTTTCTGCTCATGTTGCAGCCATTATAATCACTGTCTGTATATGCAATTAGATCAAAAGCTTGGTTCTTTGGATACCAAATCCCTAAGTCTGGTCTTCCCTTCAAATATCTGAATATTCTTTTAACAACATTCATGGGGGAGACTTTTGGACTTGATTGGAATCTTGCACACACACATACAACAAACATAATATCTGCTCTTGTTGCAGTCAGATACATCAGAGATCCAATTTTGGCTCTATATTCATGTTCATCTATAGGCTCCCCCTTTTCATCTGCAATCATCTTTTCTTTGGTGTCCATTGGAGTTGAAGCAGTCTTGTACTCTTGATAGTTGAACTTGTTCAAAATGTCCTGCACATATTTGTTTTGATGAATGAAAATCCCCTCAGCCTTCTGTTGAACTTGAAATCCTAGAAAGAAGTTCATTTCTCCCATAGAACTCATGCTGTATTTGGACTTCATTACCCCTTCAAACTCCATACACATTTGTTCATTTGTAAAACCAAAGATGATGTCATCCACATACACTTGTAACAGAAGCAAGTCTGATCCCCTTCTTTTGTAGAAGAGTGTCTTGTCAATGGCTCCTCTTTTGAAACCATTTTCAAGAAGATGATTTGACAGCTCATCATACCATGCTCTAGGAGCCTGATGCAATCCATAAAGGGCTTTGTTTAACTTATACACCCTGTTTTGATACATTAGATCCTCAAAACCTGGAGGTTGAGCAACATACACCTTTTCATTAATCTTTCCATTTAGAAATGCAGACTTAACATCAAGCTGGAACACTCTAATGTTCTTTGAGGCAGCATATGCAAGAAAAATCCTGATAGCTTCAAGTCTTGCAACCGGTGCAAAGACTTCCTCAAAGTCTATTCCTTCTTCTTGAAGACATCCCAGTGCTACAAGTCTAGCTTTATTCTTAATCACCAAACCCCTTTCATCCGTTTTGTTTATAAAAACCCATTTGGTTCCAATTGCATATCTGTCAAATGGCTTATCAACAAGATCCCACACATGCAGGTCTCTAAATTGTGCCAATTCCTCTTGCATTGCTTCCACCCAACTATTATCTTTTAATGCTTGTGCTATGTTCTTTGGTTCTATTTGGGACAGAAAACAAGAGTAAAGACAAATGTTTGCAATTTCGGAATGACTTCTTGTAACTCTTTCATGCAAATCACCAATGATGTTTTCAGAAGGATGATTCTTTTCCACATAAGGATTTTGTACAATCATATCTGTAGACAAATTTGTGTCAAGATTTGTTTCATTGAACTCTGGTTCTTCAATGATTAAATCAGCTTCTGCATCATGAAATGCTGGTGCTTCATCATTATGTTGTCCTGACGTAGATGCACCATTGTTTTCTAAGTTCAATATTTGAAATAGATATTGAAATCTTGCTGTAGATGCAGCTTCTTCTTCACTTGCTTGGTTGCCTGTGTCACCCTCATTCTGAATTTGATCATCCTGTACATCTTGATTGTCTTGATTGTTCTTAGTATGATCATGTTCAGAATTGTGATTATTTTCTCGATCATGTTGACCATTGTCATATGAGGGATTCTTCACAAAAGTATACTCCTTTTCTTTTCTAGCAACTTTCTTCCATAATTCTTCCAAGTCCAATGATTTCTTATTTTGCTCTTCAATTTCACTGGTCTTGTAGAAAGATTCATCAAAGTCTTCAGGATAAATCTTGAAAGACCTTATTAACTTCTCATGATCAAACAGCCATGCTGCACCATCAACTGTATTGAATTGATTCTCATTAAAGATGGTGTTAGATGATTCTATAACACTCAAGTGATCTTTTACATAAACTCTGTAGGCTTTTGAGTGTGTAGAATATCCAACAAAGAAACAATCCAGGGACTTTGTTTGAAACTTGTTCAAATAGTCTCTTGTGTTCAGTAGAAAACATTTGCATCCAAAGGGCTTGAAAAACTTAATGTAAGGCTTTCTGTTGTGAAATATTTCATATGGAGTTTTGTTATGCCTTTTGTTGACAAGTACCCTGTTCTGAACATAGCAGGCTGTATTTATAGCTTCAGCCCAAAAAGTGACAGGGAGATTAGCATCTGCTAATATGGTTCTTGCTGCTTCAATCAAAGTTCTATTTCTTCTTTCTGCAACACCATTTTGTTCAGGAGTTCTAGGAGCTGAGAATTGTTGTTGTATTCCTTTTGCTTCACAGAATTCTTGCATAACTCCATTCTTGAACTCAGTGCCGTTGTCACTTCTCATCATCTTGACTGTCTTATTCAACTTGTTCTCAATCATTGTTACACAACCTTTAATCAACTCTGCAGTCTCATCCTTGGTACTTAGGAAATAAACCCAAGTGTATCTTGAATAGTCATCAATGATCACCAGACAATATCTTTTCTTCCCAATACTTGGTACACTCACAGGACCAAAGAGATCCATGTGAAGTAATTCAAGTACTTGATCAATTGAGTTGATGAGTTTTGACTTATGAGTAGATTTGTGTTGTTTTCCCTTTTGACATGAATCACAATGATCTTCCAACTTGAATTCTCTTGTAGGTAAGCCTATGACATGCTCACCTTTGACAAGTCTATTCATGTTCTTCAAATTCACATGACATAGTTTCCTATGTCACAATTTTGACTCATTTTCAGTGGCTTTGGAAACAAAACATGCACCTCCTCTTGAAATAGCTTCTTTCATATTCAATTCATACAAGTTACCATTTCTTGGTGCCATCATCATAATCATTTCAGGTGGAATTATAAACTCAGGTTTTAAAATGAAACAGTGTGAATCATCAAAACTGACTTTGTAACCCTTATCACACATTTGTGATATACTCAGCAGATTGTACTGAAGACCTTCAACATGAAATACATTATCAAATGAGACTTTCCCATTTGTTAATATTCCTTTTCCAATAATCTTTCCACCATTTTTCATCACTCCCAAAAGCTACTGGACCTTCATACTTCTCTTCAGAATTGACAAGAGATCTCTTGTCACAAGTCATGTGCCTAGAACAACCACTATCCATATACCATATATCATTTAGAGGAGTGGACTGTTCCTGCACATACAAAAAAGTTTGATTAGTTGAGTGATGAAGTGCAAGCCTTATCAACTTGCAGCTCATCAGATTCAGTTTCAGACACAGCTTGGGAAGTGAGTGTTGTTGGTTCAGGATCTTCATGAGTCAATTCTAAGTTGTCTGAATTATCATTTTCATAACCACACTCTCTTGGAGTTTTAACAAGTGAGGTTGGACACTGGTATTCAGCTGAGTCAGTGGCATACTCCTTTATCACATAGTCCTTCTTCTCAGAGTAGTCTCTCACATCAGCAACTTGCTCAATTTTACTCTCAGTCTTAGGTTTCCAAAGGAAACCATGTGGTTCATATCCATGCTTTAGTAGAAACTTCTCATCACTAGTGAGTTCTGTTGGTTTATTTCTAGAATGTTCATCTTTTCTTCTTGTCTTCTCACTGCTTGATGATCCTTGAGAACCATCAGATTTGACTGATTGAGTATCTTGTTTGATTCTCAAAGACTGATAGTTCTTTTTGGTCAATTTCTCATGCTTTTTAGGAGATTTACTTCTTTTTGCTAATTCAGTCACTTGCTTCTTTGTTGTTACTTCAGCTTTCTTCTCAATTCTTGTCTCCTTTTCAGATTTATTTTCTTCTCTGTTCATGGTTTCATTTCCACACACCTTTCCTTTTCCCAGATATATATCATACTTCTGTTTGTATAGAACAAAGTCTTGGCCATACTTTGTTCCATCTGGTACATGAAATGGTTTGAATTTGAATATTTCATTACATGAATCTGTGTGGTGACCATATTCATCACACCTTTTGCACCAAACCTTGCCTTTGAATATTTCATATTCTTTTGGTTTCTTGAATCTTTCACTTGGCTTAGGTGATTTGACTCCTAGAGTCTTCTGATTCTTTAAGCTATCATAGTTAATTGAGAATGGCACAAACTCCTCAATCTTAATGTCTTGTCTTTTAAGTTTGCTTTTGACAAAGACAATTTTTTCAATAGTCACAGGTTCTTCATCACTGCTTTCTCGAACCCTTGACTGTCTTTTCTCATACTCTTCCATAGTTTCTACTTCTCCAACATCCAACACCTCATGACTAGAAAAGATTGGATAAACTGGGATAATATTTTCTGTATCAACTTTTTTCAGTCACCATCTTCCTTTTGTTGTTCTGCTTTATCCTACCCAATACAGCCTTGCTTGGTGGTCTGACTGCATTGAAGTTTATTTTCCTCCTTTCACAAATGTCAAATGAAACATGTTCTCTTTTCATTTTATCATTCTGTTTCTTCAATCTTGGTGGGACTGGTGGATACTTTGGAAGTTTATCAACATATTCCGGTTTCTTATATTTTCTTCCTCTTTCAGCAGCTTTGATTTCCTTTTCAGTAATTTGATCAGTCAAATCACTCAAATCATCTTGATCCAATTCAACTGAATCAAAGTCATCCCTAGAGACTTGAACTCCAATTGACTTATCCTCTTTTACCACTTTCTTAATCACAAACTCTCCTTCTTCATTCACTTCTACCTTTTTGTACAAATCAACAAATTCTTCCTTGTCTTGAAAGACATCTCTGAATTGTTGCAAGTATGCATCTCTTTTCTCTTTGTCAACTTTTGGAATGAAGTTGTTGTTGAATGGAGGTGGAACTGCTTTGTATTTGTCTTGTTCCTTCACCTGGTTCAGTATACCACATATGTTGCCTGTTGAGACCAAATTCTTCAGAAATTCAGTTTCAACCTTCAGTCTTGTGTTTTGCACCTTTTCTTCAACCAACATCTTCTTTAATCCATCAATCTCAGTGATGTATCTGGTTTGAGTTCTGTAATTGATCATGCAATCATCTTCAAGGCATTTAATCTTTTCTTCACTGATCATCTCACTTGCCTCATACTCATTGATGATACTTTGTTTCTTCACTAAAACACTCACTTTCCAGCTTGCCTACTTTTGTTCTCAATTCAATGATAAGTTCATTTAAATCAACAGTAGGAGCAGAGTGTACCTGTGATGATGATCCTTTTTCTTTCTCAATTATGGCCATGAATGCCACATTTGCTTTCCTGATATCATCTGCAATGTCCTCTTCATGATTGCTCCAATCAAAATTTCCTTCATGCTATGTAGTCACTACCACATTTCCTTGATTTCTGATCTGATTTTGATTTGCTGGAACAGTGTTGTTTGGAACATTTTGAGCTGCTTGAAGGTTTTGATTGTTATTCATTTGAAAACCTTGAGTCTGTTTCATACTTTGTTGTTGATTATTCATTTGAGGCTGAAAGTTGTTGAAGTTGGGGTTGTAATTGTTGTTGGGATTGAAGTTGTTCATTTGATTGTTGTTGTTGAATCTTGGCTGATTTTGTTGGTAATGCTGCTGACCTCTTGGTTGTTGATTCTAGAATTGATTCATTTGAAAGTTTCTTGGTTGATTGCATTCTCTTGCAAAATGACCAGGTTGCTGACAATTGTAGTAGATTGCTTTTGACTTGTCAAATCCAATCCTGTCATTAGGACCAGAGACCAGAGACCTACCAGTTCTGTTATACAGCCTTTTACTTCTCAAACCCAACATGGCAGCTTGCCACTTCAAATCCATGTCTTCTAAGTCATCTGCATCAATTTGCTCTAAATCATCTTGTACCACACTTGTGTGAATTAGGTTCTTTGCAACAAATGCATTATATGACTCAGTAAACATAGACAACAAAGCATTTGTTTCATTGTTTTGACCATTTACACCACTAGAGTGATGCACATTCCCACTTGCCATTGAGGCAGTTTCAGTATCATCAATCAGTTGCACATTGAACCTCTGCTGATTTCCTTGATTACTTGTGCTACCTCCAATGAAAGATTTTGGTGTAACAACATTATGTTCAGCTGGTTCTTCAATAATGGGAATTTGCTGTTGATTCTTGGTAGACAGATTTCCCATGGGTGCAATCAATGCATTTGAAACAATGAAGCAGGGTCTATCTTCCTTAATCATCTCATTCTCTATCATTTCAAGTTCTGCAGCCTGAAGAAAGCATACTACATCATCCAATTTCAATTCATTGAAATTATGCTTCTGAATGATGAACTTGCAAGCAGTACACCATTCTTTTGGCATTGAGTTGAGTAACTTTGTATTTAAATCAAAGTCAGTCATTACATAATCAGTTGTCCTCAACTCATTCACAATACTTAGAAAACGTTCTAGTATTGATTTCAACCTTTCTCCTTCCTTATACTTGAACCTTTCCAACTGTTGCTTCAATCTTTGCTTCTTTATGTTCTTTAGTTCAGTATTCCCTTCATACATCTCAAGATGGCATCATACATTTGCTTGGCAGTTGTGTGATGTGCAACCTTGGTCAGAATCTCCCAAGACAAACCTAGCTTAATCATAGCTAAGGCTTTGTCATCCACCTTTCTCATTCTTTCTCTTACAGCAGCAGTTGCAGCTGCATTTGCACCTTCTTCAACAGCAGTTTGTGGACCATTCTTGATGGAGTTCCACATATCAATATCATTGTAGCATACGGCTGCTTCAAAGAGTACTTTCCATTTGATAAAGTTTTCCTGTCCATACAACCTTGGTATCTTGTTAGTAGACACCTCTTGTTCCTCATACCTAGACATTTTGAGAAATCAAAAATCATTTTCTTTGTAGACATAGAGTTTCAAAATAATCAGATCTGAAAACAGAATACTCAGATCTGATGTGTCTGATGTGATTAGAACAAGATTTAGATATAAAGATTAGAACTTTAATTGAAATAAGGAAGAGAAAACACCGGTAGATTGTAGATCTGGAAGAAAAATGAAAAACAGGGCTGCTGACGTCACAAATCAATCGAACAGTGGTCTGCTTACGTCATTCTTCTTCAAATCTTCAATCAGCAACAATCTTTCCGAAATAGCAGTAACAAGCTCTGATACCACTTGTCGGGCCCCTCGATTTCAGCTGGAACTTAATCAATCATGTCATAACTCACACAGATTAATGTGTTGACAAGAGAGTTAATGACGGGTTGCTATATTTAGAAAGATATCCGTTTGTTAAAGGCGGAATCAATAACAAACATACGGTTGCAAAGAATAATCAAAGGTAGAAAGCACACACGGGATTCACTCAAAAGATTTCCATCTATATAATTTTCATCATACAAAGTGGATAATCGATTTAGGGTTTTTAGGAATCCTAGGACAGCCGTCACTTTCAAGAAATATTCTTTCTTATCCGAAAAGTGTAAAGGCTCAAAGTCCGTGTCCTCTCTCTCTCTCTCTTGGCGGCGTGCCCTAAACATTCTATTTATAGGCCTGCCAACCTAGGACAGCTGTCATTCCTTCTAGAAACCCTAAATACAATCATACATATTCAAATTACATATTCAAAATAAACTAAGTGTAAAATAAGTCTTCCGGGTAGGCTTTGCACCAATTTTGTCTTTCCGAGTATGCTCGGCCATCCTTCATAACTTGGTAACATAGAAGTTTGCTCGGGATCAGTTTCCGGGTAGACTTTAATTAAAGAGTATTTTACCAAGTAAAATACTCACCGAGTACACTTCAGTCTTCTTGACTTTGCCAGACTTTGCCCGACAACTCCTTACGAGCAACCTTGTTCTTCAATGATCCATTTCAGCTCTTTGCTATAAATAACTTATTAGCAAAGTGTACTTGGGAGTACTGTTCCTTGCTTGAGCTGAACCTTGCCCGATATTACTTAGAGATATTCCTTTAGATTATCAAGCATACTTGGATCATACTTATTAATGAATACCTTGCCCGGTCTTCCAATCACTTGGCTTCTTGGACTTGGTCAAACAAACCTTACTCGGAATAGTAAAATACTTGGTTCTGAAGAACATACTTGCTTGATAAAGTGAACCTTGCTCGGATTTACATAAACTAGTGTACCTTACCCGGCAATGCACTAATTTGCAAACCCTGCTCGGATATCCACTAAAGAAGACTACTTGAAGTAAACCTTGCCCGGTAGGCAAAATATCGTACTCAGCTAAGTAAAAGCTTGCTCGGATGTCTAAGGTGTGCTCGGATCCATTACTTAGCGAAATCAGAGGAGGTTGAGAAGATTCCAATCTTCCATGTACTTCATTTAGGTCAAATTTTTGACTCAACAATCTCCCCCTTAGGTCAATTTCTTGACTCAACACACATTAGCTTTACCAGGATAGTACTTAATGTCGCAGTCGTAATCCTTAATCAACTCCAACCATCTCCTCTGTCTCATGTTCAATTCCTTCTGCTCGAAGAAGTACTTTAAACTCTTATGATCTGTGTAAATGGTACACTACCTCATTTATATATATAAAATAAAAAAAAATATAGTGACATGTCGTCATGATAGAAGTTATCAAACTACCTCATTTCTTGCTTTCAATAGTCCAGAATACAATAAAAACAAAATTAAAATAAAACAACCTATTCCGACCACATGTGGTCGGGAAAAAGTTTGACGATAGTGCCCAAAAATCAAAATCAAAATTAGATTAAAAAATATATCCCGACCACACGTGGTCTGGAAAAAATTACCAGATGGCGCCAATAAATATAGTGTTCCCGCTAACTTAAATTAAAAAAATAATTGAAATTAAGCCAACCTATACCAACCACATGTGGTCCGTATAGGGTTACCCAAATTACATCATTCTATTTCATAGCTAATAAAGTTAAAAAAAGAAAAATTATCAACCCTATCCCGACCACATGTGGTCGGTATAGGTGTTGTGATAACATTTTCATCCGGCTAAAGATTAAAAAAAATCAAAAATAAAAGGAATTTCCATGTGGTCGGGATAATTTTTCAAGAGGCGCCAAAATTCGCGCTAATTCTATCCCGACCACATGTGGTCGGTAAAAGGTTGGTCATAAGTGAAATCTGGTCAAACCCTATCCAAACCACATGTGGTCGTTACAAGTGTTCTATAGCGACTACAATTGTGGTCGGTATAGGGGTGGTCGTGTCAGAACAGATTTCTTGTAGTGTTTATAAAATAAAGAGTTAGTTATATATTCGTCCTTGACCATTTTAACCAGTTCATTCCAAAACTGAAAGCTTCAAACCTTTGTCACTATGGTTTTATTTATTAACACAATTCATCTCTAACACTAACTCTGTTAGATTTCTCTAGTTAATTTCATGAAATGACCAAAATACCCCAATTTATTAAAATTCTTTTGGACTGAACTACTTACAATGGCTAATCCACTTAGACGAAAACCAAACTTTACTCAAAATAAAAAAAATAACTTCAAACAAAAAGTGTAGTTAAAACAGTTTGAGTCCCTACAGTTTGGCCAAAATAACCATTTTAGTCCAATAATTTTTCTTTTTTGGGGGGCTTTTTGGTCCATTATTCGTATTATTTTTAAAAAAATATATATTACTGGTACCTCAAGCAATAAAAACTAAAACACCCTTTTACTTAAGAGAAATATTTTACATAATTAAAAACGTTGAATCAGTTGAGACAAAACTGAACCCGATGGACTAAAACGCCATATACTTTACAGAAATGTTTAGAAGGGTTATAAAAACATGGAGCCGAATGAAACAAAAACGAAACTAATGGCCTAAAACAGCCAAAAGAAACTATTGGACTATAATGCCTTTCTACTTAACAAAAAAATATTTGACAAAGTTGAAAACTGAGACAAAAATGAAACTAATAGACTATAAAAGCTATAAAAAGACTACCTGAACGAAGATGGTTATTTGGATCAAACCAAGGGACGAAAACCGTATTCAACTCCAAAGTGTAACCCAGCCCAACTCGTTTCATTGTGGCCCAAAACACAAACTAATATGACCCACGGCCCAAAACGTTGGGCCGACCTGCCATTCCACCTCCTACAAATATTACAAATATGTTGAAATATGTTTAAGTTCAATTCGTATAATCAAAATATTGTGTTAAATATTGTACGCTTTGGTTTTAATATTTTTTGCTCGTTTTGTTAATGAGGTTTGGTTAATGGGCTTGAAGCTGATCTAATGGACTTATAGCTAGTGGGCTTGGATAGCTATTGGGCTTAAAGTTATAGGTGTTATATGAAGAATAGTCTGCGTATATGGGCTTCATGTTCTTATACTTGAAGCACTAAACGAGAATAGATGATAATCAACCATCTTCTTCACTGCTTGCATCTTGAAAACCCTAGTTCTGGTCATACGAGTTTATTTCCTTCATCTTTATGAACTCGTATTTTCTTGTATGTTGATCATTGTTGTCATCATGTTGGTGATAACTGTGAAGATTATTTTGGCGGGCGTTTAGAGTTAGATCCTACTGTCAATTTGTATTTGATATTTCTGTAATCGTTAGGTTTAAGAATTCGGAATAAAGAGTTTGAAGATTTGGTGTTTCCAAATTTATGAAAAAAATACAAAAGAAGATAAACATACCGATCCCACATTGGAGCAGTGTTGAGAATGAAACCGAGTTTCTGTTGTATGGATTTTTTTATTTTATTCTTCTCACAATTACATAAAGGTAAAGCACCTTTAATCCAACCCAGTATGTTCTTTTTTACTCATTTTAGTAGTGCCCATTGCTTATATGTTACAACTTCAGGTCAGGTGGAAAGTAATATGAATGAATTGTGCTGAAATTAATTCATGAAAATAATCAGCATAACAATTACAAAAAGTTTAAAACTCCCAAATAGCATATTTATACTTCATACCGAAAGTTAGGGTTGGGGCATATAATTTTGTAGGATATATTTCCTTCTGGAAGAGTAACTCCCCTCTGTTCAAACTCGATAACCGCAACTTGTCTTTTGGCCTCCACCACCTATAAACAAACCGATGGTTTAGTAAGCTGTTCAACGGGAAGTTTGTTTACTTATAAACGAATCAACAAGAACATTGGAGCCTGGGAAAGTAAAATCAACGGGTTCTTGTTGTTGTTAGTAACTGAAGAAGAAACGGCGTATCAATTGATAGACCGGGATCATAAATTCCATCCACATCCACATTGTGAGTGAGTAGACACTAATACTATACTAGGCAGTGCAACACAAAACAAAACAAAATAGGTGGATCCTAGTATTGCGTGCGCTACTTCAGTCCCTCTACTTTTTGGACGGCAAAAGCAAGCCCTTCATCATGCCTCGTTTAGTCTTTTCAAAATTAAATACCGGGTTTAATTCCCTTCATCATGCCTCGTTTCTTAATTGGCAAGATATGAACATTCTCAACCCGTCCCCTATAATTACATGAGAGGAATTTGCAAATTACAGGGTGGTGTTGTGAGTGTAAATTATAGGGTGGAGAGAGAAATGTAGTGATTTTTTTGTAAATTTGGGAAAACTATATTTGCCCTTACTTATTTTAAAATATTTGTTGAATTGGTTGTGATTAGAGAAGAGATAAAACGGTAATGATAAATGTCTAAAATAAGAGTATTTAATTAAACAAGAGGAATGTAGTGTTTTTTATTGTAATTAAAGCATTCCCAATCCGTCCCTCATCCACATCTCTATAATTACAGTAAAAAAACATTATATTTTTCTCTCATTTTCAATTGAATAATATTGTTTATACATTTATCATTACAGTTTTCTCTCTTCTTATAAGGCCCCCGTTACCGTTTCCTCAAATTTGGACGTTGAATTTACTCATCAACATAGTTATAGTTATCAGAGTTAATAAAACATAAACGGAATATAAAAACTTTCATAAAACATTACATATCAAATCATAAAGATGTCTTAAAATATTCTTCTTGTCTTTCAAAATAAAAAAACAACTTATAAAAACATAGCAGGTCTTCAGATTCCAGGCTTTTATTCTTCTGCCATGCGACCCGCTCACGCCAGCTATCGCATCCTACTCACATGTGTGCATACTAAAAGTCAGCTACGCTGAGTGAGTTCTAGTTAATCATGAATCATACAATACATACACTTACCTTCAATCACGAAGATACATAATAATTACTTTACTAATTTACTTTCATTTCATACATACGTATGTACTTTATTACTTTCATAGTTTATATTTACTATCCATTCTATCTCAGATATTATTAGGGTCTGATCCCTTCCTTTTCTATCTCAGATATTAATAGGGTTTGATCCCTCTTTCCTTTGTCTATCTCAGATATTATTAGGGTCTGATCCCTTTCTTGTCTATCTCAGATATTATTAGGGTCTGATCCCTTTTTCCTTTGTCTATCTAAGATATTAATAGGGTATGATCCCTTTCTTGTCTATCTCAGATATTATTAGGGTCTGATCCCTTTTTTATTTCTCTATCTCAGATATTATTAGAGTCTGATCCCTTTCTTCTCTATCTCAGATATTATTAAGGTCTGATCCCTTACGTCTTTTCCTTCGTACATACTGTCTTTTCATACCCATAACATAGATATACTTTCTTTAATTATTACATACTCATATGTTGTACATATATATTTATATCATACACATTCATCTTTCATATTCATACCTCCCTTGTCAATACGTGCAATACCGAAGATCGTTCACGTACCGACAAGCTTTTCTTCACATACATAACATAATATCTATCACATAAATCAAACATGGCATACACTTACCATTTAAGGTAAGTGTATTAACTATCACATCGAGTATGCACACAGCCCCGAAAACATAACAAGGAAATGGGGCTAGAAACTCACCTGGATCCTGTTGCGCTCGCCGTTTATCATAATTCCTTTCCTTAACTAAGCTCGGCTAACTGTTAAATATATATTTTTGTTAATTAACCTTCTACTTGATTAAGTTGGTATTTAAGTTAACCAAAATGATTCTAAGTTGGGCTTGTTTATTTTAGTTCATGATGATGGGCTGATCTGGTTTAACTATGGGCTTTTCATGATGTGGGCTTAGTTGTTTCAGGTCCAACTGTTCACGATCTGGGCCCAACTGGATTCAACCCAAACCCCAACAGAGGACTAGTCAACCGAGAACTCTTGGCAGAGAACCCAGCCCGTGACCGAGAACTATGACCGAGAACCCCATAGCCGAGAACCACATGGCCGAGAAACACATGGCCGAGAACCCTAGATCACCGAGAACTCTCGTCACCGAGAATTCTCGTTGACTGAGAACTCCAATTAGCTGAAAACCCATGTTGACCGAGTTCTCGCGTTGACGGAGAACCCAGACGGAGGCTCAGGTCACCGAGACCCCTGGTCTGATGCGTTCAGCTCAGGTTCCTACCTTTAAACCCATCTATAACGGCTAACAGTCCATGGTTATACTTTTAATCATCTATATCCCAACCACCTTAACCATTTTTCATTCGTTACCTCCATTTAACCTCACGTCCTCAAGATCTAACCCATTCTAGTCATAAAGGTTGAACCTTTAATCCTAAAACGTTCTTTAAGCTAGTCCTAGGGTTTCATTCATAAGCCGTAGAGCCCTTTACGTCCATATTAATCATCAAGTTTGAAGCTTTATGATTTATCTAGGTCCGATCTAGTCTATGTTCAATTTTCATGGCTAACCGTTCATAAAAATGTAACCTTTAAGATTAAGAACATACCTTTATGATGTTCCTAGGGTACGGCTTGACTTGTTTGTAAATCTTTATCTTGTATCAAGCTTGTGTGTCAAAGATCTATCCAGATTTAGCTAGGTTCGACCTTGGATTCTTGTCTTGCTCTCTTGCGGCCGAAAATGGAAAGGGTTGCGTGTGTTATGGGGTGTAGGGAAAATAAGATGGATAATATATTTGGAAATGGAAAGATTTAGTGTTTAAGGGGTATTTATACTCCCTTAAGCCCATGGACCTAAGGCCCATCTTTCCTTTTTAGTCCATGATTAATCCTCTTTAGTTAGCCTATTCATCTCCCCCCCCCCCCTTTTCTTTTTTACCATTTTACTACTTATTCAATAACTCGAGTACTTTTCCGTCAAAACGAGTCAACATATAATATTATTTATTATTCGAAATTTTGGGATGTTACAAGTCTTCCCTCCTTAAAGAGGTTTCGTCCCCAAAACCTAACTATTACTTAAACAGAATAGGGTTAAACTTGCGCATCTCTTCCTCGAATTCCCAAGTGGTATCCGACCCCTTGCGGTGCTTCCATATCACCTTCACTAAGGGTATAACCTTATGACGAAGTGGCTTATTCTTGCGGTCAACTATTTAGATTGGTTGCTCAATATAGTTCAACTGTTCATCAACCTCAATGTTCATCAATGGCACGTGCGACGTGTCATCAGCCAGACACTTTCTCAGATGAGAAACATGGAAGGTTGAGTGAATTCCTTCTAACTCTTCAGGCAAATCCAGCTTATAAGCTACTCCACCCACACGATCTATAATTTTGATTGGTCCAATGTATCTCGGACTCAACTTCCCCCTCTTTCTAAAACGAATAATTCCTTTCCAAGGCGAGACCTTGAGCATCACATTGTCGCCAACGTTAAACTTAATCGGTCGTCACCGTTTGTCAACATAAAACTTCTGTCTGTCTTGAGCAACTTTCATTCTGGCCTTAATCTATCAAAATTTGAAAATGTCTCTTGAACCACTTCTAGACTTCCCATTTCTTTCTGGCCAATCTCTCCCCAACACACGGGAGTCATACATCGTCTTCCATAAAGCATCTCAAATGGTGGCATACCAATACTTGAATGGTAACTGTTGTTATAGGAGAACTCTGCCAGATGCAGGTGATCATCCCAACTTCCACCAAAGTCTAAAATACAAGCACGTAGCATATCCTCAAGGGTTTGGATTGTCCGTTCAGACTGCCCATCGGTTTGAAGATGATACGCCGTACTGATGTTTAATCTCGTTCCCATAACTTCGTGGAACTTCTTCCAAAACCTCAAAGTAAACCATGTATCTCTATCAGACACGGTTGATAACGGTACTCCATGCTTAGATACAACCTCTTTTATGAACAAGCTTGCTAGCGTTTCTAACGAGATAGCCTCTCGTATAGGCAGAAAGTGAGCACTCTTGGTCAAACGGTTCACAATCACCCAAATGGTATCATGGTGTTTAGCTGTATGGGGTAGCTTAGTTATGAAATCCATGGTGATGTGTTCCCATTTCCATTCAGGTATTTCAAGCGGTTGCATTTTTCCATAAGGCTTCTGATGTTCGGCTTTGACATGTAAACAAGTTAAGCACTTACTAACATAATCCACCACATCATTCTTCATTCCTGACCACTAGTAGTCTCATTTCAAATCTTCGTACATTTTGTTGGATCGTAGATGAATCGAGTATCTTGACTTACGAGCTTCATCTAAGATTCGACCTCTAAGATCTCCATGGTGTGGAATCCACATAAGGTCAAATCTAGTCTTAACACCATGAGTGTTTTCTCTAATCTCATCTTGTTGGCCGTAAATTCTTTCTTTCTTTACTAACCCTTCATCTGCTAACACCTTTAACTATACTTTGATTTCTTCAAAAAGGCTCGAATTCATAATCAGCTGGTATGACTTAACTGTTGCAAGGACTTCCTCATTCTTACGAGTTAGCGCGTCAGCTACCACATTAGCTTTACCAGGATAGTACTTAATGTCGCAGTCGTAATCCTTAATCAACTCCAACCATCTCCTCTGTCTCATGTTCAATTCCTTCTGCTCGAAGAAGTACTTTAAACTCTTATGATCTGTGTAAATGGTAAACTACCTCTTTTATACATATAAAATAAAAAAAATTATAGTGACATGTCGTCATGATAGAAGTTATAAAACTACCTCATTTCTTGCTTTCAACAGTTCAAAATACAATAAAATCAAAATTAAAATAAAACAACCTATTCCGACCACATGTGGTCGGGAAAAAGTTTGACGATAGTGCCCAAAAATCAAAATCAAAATTAAATTAAAAAATATATCCCGACCACACGTGGTCGGGAAAAATTTACCAGATGGCGCCAATAAATATAGTATTCCCGCTAACTTAAATTAAAAAAATAATTGAAATTAAGCCAACCTATACCGACCACATGTGGTCCGTATAGGGTTACCCAAATTACATCATCCTATTTCATAGCTAATAAAGTTAAAAAAAAGAAAAATTATCAACCCTATCCCGACCACATGTTGTCGGTATAGGTGTTGTGATAACATTTTCATCCGGCTCAAGATTAAAAAAAATCAAAAATAAAAGGAATTTCCTTTTCCCCGACCACATGTGGTCGGGATAATTTTTCAAGAGGCGCCAAAATTAGCGCTAATTCTATCCCGACCACAAGTGGTTGGTAAAAGGTTGGTCATAAGTGAAATCTGGTCAAACCCTATCTTGACCACATGTGGTCGTTACAAGTGTTCTATAGCGACTACAATTGTGGTCGGTATAGGGGTGGTCGTGTCAGAACAGATTTCTTGTAGTGTTTATAAAATAAAGAATTAGTTATATATTCCTCCTTGACCATTTTAACCAGTTCATTCCAAAACTGAAACCTTCAAACCTTTGTCACTATGGTTTTATTTCTTAACACAATTCATCCCTAACACTAACTCTGTTAGATTTCTCCAGTTAATTTCATGAAATGACCAAAATACCCCAATTTATTAAAATTCTTTTGGACTGAACTACTTACAATGGCTAATCCACATAGACGAAAACCAAACTTTACTAAAAAAAAAATAACTTCAAAGTAGTTAAAACAGTTTGAATCTCTACAGTTTGCCAAAATAACCATTTTAGTCCAATAATTTTTCTTTTTTGGGGGACTTTTTGTCCCATTATCCGTATTATTTTAAAAAACATATATATTACTGGTACCTCAAGCAATAAAAACTAAAACACCCTTTTACTTAAGAGAAATATTTTACATAATTAAAAACGTGGAATCAGTTGAGACAAAATTGAACCTGATGGACTAAAACGCCATCTACTTTACAGAAATGTTTAGAAGGGTTATAAAAACATGGAGCCGAATGAAACAAAAATGAAACTAATGTCCTAAAACAGCCAAAAGAAACTATTGGACTATAATGCCTTTCTACTTAACAAAAAAATATTTGACAAAGTTGAAAACTGAGACAAAAATGAAACTAATAGATTATAAAAGCTATAAAAAGACTACCTGAACGAAGATGGTTATTTGGATCAAACCATAGGGACGAAAACCGTATTCAACTCCAAAGTGTAACCCAACCCAACTCGTTTCATTGTGGCCCAAAACACAAATTAATATGACCCACGACCCAAAAAGTTGGGCCGACCTGCCATTCCACCTCCTATAAATATTACAAATATGTTGAAATGTGTTTAAGTACAATTCGTATAATCAAAATATTGTGTTAAATATTGTACGCTTTGGTTTTAATATTTTGTGCTCGTTTTGTTAATGAGGTTTGGTTAATGGGCTTGAAGCTGATCTAATGGACTTATAGCTAATGGGCTTGGATAGCTATTGGGTTTAAAGTTAAAGGTGTTATATGAAGCATAGTCTGCGTATATGTGCTTCATCTTCTTATACTGGAAGCACTAAGCGAGAATAGATGATAATTAACCATCTTCTTCACTGCTAGCATCTTGAAAACCCTAGTTCTGGTCATACGAGTTTATTTCTTTCATCTTTATGAACTCGTATTTTCTTGTATGTTGATCATTGTTGTAACGATTCCGACGAAACCAGGTATACCCTAACCGGTAGACGTTAGCTACGTCATATGTAATGTCGGGTACATGAGTTACCATGGTAATTATACGAGAATACATGGTTCATTGTATTGATTGTACGTGAATATATAATTCACCGTATTGAATATGCGATCAAACGATCGATAGTTATTGAAACCCGAATGAATCGAGGGTTCAATTATAGACGAGATATATGATATTTAGTGATGTTACGAAGTATTAAAGCTTCGGGATAAGTGGATTAAAGCACAGAAAAAGGATTTCGATTTAATGGTACGACGGTACATTAAACGAAACCTTTAATAACAAACCGAGCAAGAGACAATCGATCAAGCCGAAAAAGATGCGCGATAATTAATAATATGATGTTTTGAGTTAATAAATGTCATGGTTTAAATTTTTAAAGTTTTTAAATCAATTTTATATAAATTTCATTTTTAGCCGAAAAACAACCGTTTTGGCCTCGTTTTAAGCCGAATTAAACGTTTAACCGAAAAACGAACTGAACCAGATTATCCAAAACATTATCCGGATTACGAGAATCCAAACATGTGGCCTAAAGTGAAGAGGTGGGTCCCACCCCACCCCCTAAGTGTGCCGATCGGACCCAAGGGGGTCATTCCCCATTCCATTTTCTTTTTTTTTCCATCAAATTCTCCACAATCTTCAACTCTCTCAAGATCATAAACTCAAAACCGATATTTGGAGCAAGAAAACCGAGGTAAAAACCGAGTTAATCACGTTTCCATCTTCGTTTCTTGAGTTTATTTGCAAGAAAATGAGGTTTCAAAGATGAAAACCGATTCTTGCATGATCAAGTGATGTATACGGGTTATACAAGGGATCTTGGTCCAAGAAAGGGGTTAAACGAACCAAGAACTAATTTTTACGGTTTAAATATTTGTTTTAGTATCATAACCGTAACCATGAAAGAAATGGCTTGATCGTGAGTGTAACTTGCTTGGTATTGTGGTATGTTGTTTGTAGGCTCTGTGTTTAGTGGTAGATAAGGCGGAAAGACGAGTTTGTAGCTTGTAGTGGCGGAAAACGAAAGGTATATTCGGTTTATGTCGGTGTATGTGTTTTTGGACAGATTGTTGGTCGTTTAGAGTTAGGTCATGAAATTTTACAGGGATGTTCTACACATGAAAATAAGAGTTCTGTGAATTGTTGGTAATATTTGGATAAAGGATTAATATTTGGTGAATTTAATGCTCGGTTTTGGCCAAAAATGGTGAAAAATAGTTAAATATCATGAAAAAATCTGGAAAATTTCAGATAAGCTTTTTATATCATGTATAAGTCACACACAAAATTTGAGGTCAGTTGGAGGAGTCTAAGTAGGCTTTTCGGTTAAACGAGTTCTAGGGTTTTCTAGCTCGGTTTTAGTGAAAATGGCATTTAAAAAGGGATTTTGGTTCTGGAAAATTACAGGGGACTATGGAGATGGCAGGGGTCATCCAGGAAAAATTTGGGATTTTTCTAAGATCGTTTGGTATTTACGACATATTTAGTGTTTAAATGGTGTTTAAAAATAGATAAATAAATGTTAAATATAAAAATTAATTCTGGAAATATTTTTATAAAATTACCCACTGTCAAAAAGTTATTTGTGCAAAATTTCAAGATCCGAGGTTAAACGGATAATTAATTGTGCTAATTATCAAACTTTTAAGGTTAAAACGCGTAAACCGGTGAAGTTCGCTTAAGCGAGCTGACTGGTGTATAAAAACCCTAAAAATGAACTATTTTCATATAATTGAGTTAAACAAGTAAAAATGAATCATCCGAAAATAATTCGGATGATTTGGGTATTTTTAACCGATTTAACAGTTTCCGGTACGCCAAATACGGAAACGGGTCCCGCGGCCAATCGGGGCGTCTAAACCGAGCTCTAATTTCACCACTTTAATTAAATGATCAGTCAACGACTATTTTCGGGTCGTGTGTGACCAAACTCATTTTTGTAACGTAAAAACGAATAACCGTGCTAGGCACGCAAAACGAGAAAAACAACTAATAGTAATTATGACCATGGAACTCTAAACGATATCACAATCTGAGTCCGGAGAAGTGTTTATGGGTTAACCTTGCCCCCAGAACGGGTACAGTGCTGGGTTAACAGTGCCCCCAGATGTACCGGTTAACTTGGTTAAAGTTATATTAATAATAAGCGTATAGTAACGATCGTAGGGATCATATTACAGATTGGACGTGTTAACTGATAATGATTGTTGTTACCTGCTTGCATGTGCTAAGGTGAGTTTCACGAGCCCCTTTTTACTGAACTGTTTTAATTATTTTCCCGGGGCGGAAAGCATGTTTCTATCAAAATGTTTAAGTACATGCTGATCGCATGGAAATGAATGTATTTATATAATGTTTATTGTACGGGAATCGTACGGTAATGTATTAAGATGGTAATTGTCTGAGTTACTAACAGTGTAAGGCCTGAAACAATGTTCTGGGTTAACAGTGTCCCCAGAGATTATTAAATGGGTTTCTGGGTTAACAGTGTCCCCAGAGGGTATTAAATGTGTTTCTGGTTAACAGTGTCCCCAGAGGTTATTAAATGTGTTTCTGGGTTAACAGTGTCCCCAGAGGTTATTGGATGTGTTTCTGGGTTAACAGTGTCCCTGGAGTGAGTACAGTACTGGGTTAGCAGTGTCCCCAGATAATATTATATTATGATATGGATTTATCATGGTTTACTAAAATTGTGAAACTCACCAACTATTCGTAGTTGACCCGTTTTCTCAGATGCTTTTCAGGTACAACTAAGATAAGGTGATTGCTTACGTGCTATGTGCTTGATGTGTGTAAGATTTGCGTGCGGGATGTTAGGATACGTTATAACAAAAAGAGTTATGTATCGTATAGTATGATGTGTGTATCACCTAGACGGTAATGAAATACGAGATAATGTAATTTTGAAGTATATTAATGCATTCAGTTTTCTTTATAAACAATGTGGTTGATATCAGAGGTGTCTGTCGCATCCCGTTTACGTTTCCGCTGCGGTTGCGGGGTGTTACAATTGTTGTCATCATGTTGGTGATAGCTGTGAAGATTATTTTGGCGAGTGTTTAGAGTTAGATCCAACTGTCAATTTGTATTTGATATTTCTGTAATCGTTATGGATTTTTTTATTTTATTATTCTCACAATTACATAAAGGTAAAGCACCTTTAATCCAACCCAGTATGTTCTTTTTTACTCGTTTTAGTAGTGCCCATTGCTTATATGTTACAACTTCAGGTCAGGTGGAAAGTTATATACATGAATTGTGCTGAAATTAATTCATGAAAATAATCAGCATAACAATTACAAAAAGTTTAAAACTCCCAAATAGCATATTTATACTTCATACCGAAAGTTAGGGTTGGGGCATATAATTTTGTAGGATATATTTCCTTCTGGAAGAGTAACTCCCCTCTGTTCAAGATACGACTCGATAACCGCAACTTGTCTTTTGGCCTCCACCACCTATAAACAAACCGAATGTTTAGTAAGCGTATAGTAACGATCGTAGGGATCATATTACAGATTGGACGTGTTAACTGATAATGATTGTTGTTACCTGCTTGCATGTGCTAAGGTGAGTTTAACGAGCCCCTTTTTACTGAACTGTTTTAATTATTTTCCCGGGGCGGAAAGCATGTTTCTATCAAAATGTTTAAGTACATGCTGATCGCATGGAAATGAATGTATTTATATAATGTTTATTGTACGGGAATCGTACGGTAATGTATTAAGATGGTAATTGTCTGAGTTACTAACAGTGTAAGGCCCGAAACAATGTTCTGGGTTAACAGTGTCCCCAGAGATTATTAAATGGGTTTCTGGGTTAACTGTGTCCCCAGAGGGTATTAAATGTGTTTCTGGGTTAACAGTGTCCCCTGAGGTTATTAAATGTGTTTCTGGGTTAGCAGTGTCCCCAGAGGTTATTGGATGTGTTTCTGGGTTAACAGTGTCCCCGGAGTGAGTACAGTACTGGGTTAGCAGTGTCCCCAGATAATATTATATTATGATTTGGATTTATCATGGTTTACTAAAATTGTGAAACTCACCAACTATTCGTAGTTGACCCGTTTTCTCACATGCTTTTCAGGTACAACTAAGATAAGGTGATTGCTTACGTGCTATGTGCTTGATGTGTGTAAGATTTGCGTGCGGGATGTTAGGATACGTTATAACAAATAGAGTTATGTATCGTATGGTATGATGTGTGTATCACCTAGACGGTAATGAAATACGAGATAATGTAATTTTGAAGTATATTAATGCATTTAGTTTTCTTTATAAACAATGTGGTTGATATCAGAGGTGTCTGTCGCATCCCGTTTACGTTTCCGCTGCGGTTGCGGGGTGTTACAGAAGTTGGTATCAGAGCCATTGGTTATAAAAGAATTAGGATGTCTTTAAAAGATACCTAAAATATAACCAGTAGCTCAAGTATTATAGGATCTGAATATCAACTAATAATTTATCGTGACGAGGTCTGGATAAACTTGGATGGACAAGTGAGTTGTTATGGTCCGGAACATAATAACAGACTTGTCCGCACGAGGGAATTCAGGGGAAGTCACGGGGTACATTAATAGGTAAAAATGGCAACATATGTGTAAAGTATATAATATTATTTATGTGTGCTAATGTGTGTATATATATACGTGCATATCTTGTGGGTACATGTATTGAGAAATGGGACCCGGATAAGGAACCGGGGGATGAAATAATAAAAGTACCGAGGATGCTGAAATTTCTAAGAGCATCGGTTGATGATGAGTCTGACTTATCGGGTCATAATTATGATAGTACCAAGTTAGATCTCCCGTTTGACATTAACCAGAAATATCTAGTAACCGTCACTCCCAACCAAAATTGATGAATCCCTTACCCTACCAACACCGGTGCCGTATATCCTAATAACCCCGGATGTTCACCCGAACCGTCGACCCTCACGTACGGACGGATCCGTACCTGAACCCATTCTTATTCCATTAAGGTAAATAAATAAATAAAATAATGATAATAATAAATTTGATAATTAATCAGCAGATAAAAATAATATATAGAAGTATATATATGTATTTCTCACTCTCAAACATATGAGACCTACCACCTCCAGATCGAGAATTACCGATTTCAACGAACCTAGAACGCCTGAGGATATTGACTGAGCAAGTGTAGAGTTTCCCATAATAGTAATTAATAATATTTGAAGGCAACCCATGTTGCGCAATTACCTTGAAACTGGCAACTCCCTATGTTATCCTTACATCCGTTAGATGTTTACACCCATGTATGCTCGAATAGAATGATTACCTATACACAAAGGAGTGTTGGAATCATTATAGCATAGTTGGTTGTTCGTTCGTAGGAGGTATACTGTGTATGCCGGATATACGAATAAACACGGATATTATAACTCCGTGGTATGTAATCGTTTGGTGCTCACGGTGAGCATGTATCGGTTATGCTGACATGCAGACGGATATTGAAATCAAGCATATTAAACATTGATCTTTGTTGAGAAGATCTCAATGTCAGTTGGTGACAAGGGTTATGAAACGTATTTAAAAGTTAACCGACGTCAGGTTAAGTCTATATGTTATTATACTTGTGGGGCATATATACTAGATACTGGTATGTGTAATATGTATGATAATATTTGGTGTGTATGTGTACCTGCTGTTATGATTGAACTGGTAACGAGTTATACGGTGAGATTAGTATTGATTACTGCGTACGGGATGAGTACGGCAGAATGACATAAAAAGAGTAACTCCAATGATGGAGATTGATATGATTCAGTTGATTGCTCAAAGATGGCAGATGATGATACCGAATGTCGTATCATAGATCACTGCTAGTGTTGATGCAAATGTGATCGCAAGATTGTAGATCGAGCAATCACATGAATATGAATATTTCAATTCTTGGTGGTATTACTAAAAGTGATAATGTTCCACCGAATACTATTATGACTACAAGTATTAGTTATAAACTAAACATGAATAGTAGTCGTAATGAATTAGATCCGGTATGAAGGATATGTCTGTTGATTGTGTTAAGGAAATTATTAATAGTTTACGGATGGTAAAGGGAGGAATAGATTAGTGAGTGGATAGAAAAGATCGAAATGGTTAAGGATATTGGTATGAGTCTAGAACATTGTGTAGTGAAATATGCTACAGATATGTTGGTAGATTATGTTGTATCGTGATGGAACACGATGGTACAAAATTATAGTTAGAAAATTTTTGCTCATATGATATGGTCAGGATTTAAAATTCTTGTGCTAGAGCACTTTTATTCGAATAATTAAGTTCAGAGACTGGAAACTAAGCTATGGAAGATAGAAATGTTGTGTGCTGATCACTTAGAACGCGCTAATAGTTTAAATGAATTGTCATGTCTGGTAACATGGCTAATTACTCCTGAAACTAAGCAAAGTGAGCGCTATATTGGGGACTAACTCCATCGATAAGGAGTATAGTCAATCCTGTAAAATATACAACCCTTGGAAGGGTTGTGTCACAAGCCAGCATTGATATATTTGACGCTATGGGAAGTGGACTGGAAGGACGTTAGGTGAGACGTCGAGTGTTAAAGAAGAGAAATGATAAAAGTATAGTGCAAGATAGACTTTTGAATAAGTAGGTATGTCCTACAACCCAGAATCATACCAAAGACTAATTCTGGTATGAAACATGAACCGCATGAAGGGTCCTTCCCTAAATGTGGAAAATATATGGTTATCGGCAGGAAGAAGAATGTCGAGTGATAGTAGGCCACGGGTGTGGTAAAGATGGACGTAATGCCCCAATTGTAGAACCAATTGAAGCCATGTGAACCGGCAACCCCAACCCATTCGTGTACAACCACTCCGAACCTAACAACTTCAATAACAATCCATCCAAAGAAATCAAATTATGCCAAACAGTTGTACTTGCTATGAATGTGGCAGTACAGAACGTTTCAAGAGAAATTGCCCAAAGTTGAACCAAGGTGTCGTTGGAAGATGAACCTCATGACAAACATCAACCTCTGATCAAGCAAGGAGCCGTGCTTTTGTGAGTAATCCGAATGAAGCACGTCATGATCCAAAGGTGGTATTGAGTATGTTGTAGTTTTAAATCAATAGGCTTCAGTGATATTTTTACGGTCGCCGATAGAAGTTAGTTCCTGCTAACCTCCAATCATTTGGAAAGATATTGATTAGTGAAACTATAGAACCCTATACTGTAGAATCACTAACGTAAAGCAAAGAAGTTTTGACGTAATAGTTAGCATGGATTGACTAGCTCAACATGAAGCTGAAATCAAATATGAAAAGAAGATGATTAGAAGCTCTCCTTCGGACGATGAAGCGATTAGATACAGAGAAAAGTGTACGGTATTGTGTTACCACTCTAATCTCATTTTGAGATGTTATAATATTTACGACAAGAAGGCGTGGTGTATTTAACAAACGCGGTTGCCAAAGTATTTAAAAGAAAACATATAGAAGTTATCCCGATGGTACGCGAATTTCCACAAGTTTTCCCAGAAGAACTTCCTGGGTTACCGCCAACCCGACAGGTCGAATTCAGAATCGATTTAATACCTCAAGCTGGCCCTGTTGCAAAAGCATCTTACCGACTTGCGCCAACTAAAATGCAAGAATTATTGGATAAAGGTTTTATACGACCTAGTTAGTCACCATGGGGTGCACCAGTTTTAATTGGGAAATGAAGGACTGAAGTGTTAGGATATGTACTGATTAGGGAGAATTGAATAAAGTGACGATCAAAAATAGGTATTCACTTCTTCGAAGTAAATGATCTATTTAACCAACTGCAAGGGGCGATTTATTTTCAAAAAAATTGATCTTAGATATAGTTATCACCAAATGAAAAATCCAAGACGAGGACGTTGCAACAACAGCATTTCGGACTCGCTACGGCCATCATGAATTTTTAGTTATGCCTTTCGGGATAACAAATACGCCGGCAGCATTCATGAAACTCATGAACCGAGTCGGTAAACTTTATTTTGACAAATTTGTCATAGCATTCATTGATAATATTTTGATATATTTGCAACGTAAGGAAGAGCACGAACGACGGTTAAGGAAAATTGTGGAAGTGTTAAAGCAAGATGAGCTATACGCGAAGTTTTCAAAATGTGATTTTGAATAAAGAAGGCATAATCCCTTGGTCATGTTGTAAAGCAACGAGGATTACGCAAAGATCTAAATAAGATGGAAACCATTAAAATTGTGCCAAGCGCCGATTTTAAGTCTCCCCGATGGAGACGATGGTTTTGTCGCGTATGGTGACGCATCGCGTAGAGAGTTAGGATGCGTGTTGATGCAGAATAATAAGGTTGTAGCCTATGCTCCCCGACAGTTAAAAGTACACGAGAAAAATTACACTACTCATGACTTAGAACTGGGAGCGGTTATCTTCGAACTTGAAATCTGGAGACATTATCTCTACGGTACGAAGTGCACCATCTTCACCGATCATAAAAGTTTGCAGCACATATTTGATCAGAAAGAACTGAATATGAGGCAACGAAGATGGGTCGAGTTGTTAAGCGATTATGACTGTGACATCCGTTATCACCCTGGCAAGGCTAACGTCGTAGCCGATGCCTTGAGTAAGAGAGATCGGGTTAAGCCATTGCGAGTGCGAGTGCTGGGGATGATAGTCCAGTCGAACCTTCGAACCTGATTCGAGTCGCTCAACGTGAGGCGTTGAAAGAGGAACAATTGGAAAATGAGGGACTTTACGGCAATGAGAAAAGTTCGAACAGCGCGTGGACGAAATTCTATATTTCAAAAATCGGGTTTGGATCCCGACCCTCCATAACCTTCGGGAATTAATCATGGACGAAGCGCATAGATCGAAATATTTCATACATCCGGGATCGGATTAGACTATTAATGATATGAATATCTGAAAGGATTTTATCAATAACCGAGTGTGGAGAAAGATATGGCTACGTATGTTGGCGAAAATTTAAGTTATGCAAGAGATAAGGCTGCATACCGAAAACCCTAGGGAATGCCACAACGACAGAACATTCGCCAATGATAGTGGGAATAAGTTACAATGGATTTCGGGACGCAAATTCCCAAGATATATCAAAGGCATGAGGTAAATTGGGTAATCGCGGATCGATTAACCAATCCTCGCATTTCATTCCAATCTATGACGATTACCACAATGAATTCTCGCCCAAACTCCTGATGGTGAAAGGGTATCTCGTCGTGGAGTACCATTTTCAATTACCTCAAATCGAAAATGGGCGTCACTCAAGCCATAATATTTGGATTGATTTGAGAATCAACCAATCGGATTTATAATAGATAAGCTGAAAGCAGCGCGAGATTGGCAAAGAATTTATGCCAACATTCAAAGGAAACCATTGTCGCTGGAAAGAGGTGACAAGGTATTTTTAAGGCATCACCTAAGAGAGGTGATATGAGGTTTGGCAAAACCGAAAATAGTTCCTTAATATACAGGACCTCATGAGACTATCTCCATGATTGGTCATGTAGCTCATCGATTAAAGTACTCCAGGGGTTAAGTACTATACATAATGTTTTACCATGTATACGGATCGAAAAGTGCCTAAGCGATGAGGCAACGAAAGTACTAGTAATAGAGGTACTCATAGAAGACATGCTTGATATCATAACTAATTCCGTAGAGATAGTGGACGGGAAAACTAAACAGTTTGGACATACCAAGCTTTATTAATTAAGATTAAGTGGAATTCACAGCGAGGACCAGATTATACTTGGTAACGCGAGGGTGAATTCTGAAGGAAAAACCCCCACCTTTCTCTCGAAAGGAGATAGTGGGCGTGTAAAATTTCGAGGACGAAATTTCTTAACGGGGGGAGAATGTAACGATTCCGACGAAACCAGGTATACCATAACCGGTAGACGTTAGTTACGTCATATGTAATGTCGGGTACATGAGTTACCATGGTAATTATACGAGAATACATGGTTCATTGTATTGATTGTACGTGAATATATAATTCACCGTATTGAATATGCGATCAAACGATCGATAGTTATTGAAACCCGAATGAATCAAGGGTTCAATTATAGACGAGATATATGATATTTAGTGATGTTACGAAGTATTAAAGCTTCGGGATAAGTGGATTAAAGCACAGAAAAAGGATTTCGATTTAATGGTACGACGGTACATTAAACGAAACCTTTAATACCAAACCGAGCAAGAGACAATCGATCAAGCCGAAAAAGATGCGCGATAATTAATAATATGATGTTTTGAGTTAATAAATGTCATGGTTTAAATTTTTAAAGTTTTTAAATCAATTTTATATAAATTTCATTTTTAGCCGAAAAACAACCGTTTTGGCCTCGTTTTAAGCCGAATTAAACGTTTAACCGAAAAACGAACTGAACCAGATTATCCAAAACATTATCCGGATTACGAGAATCCAAACATGTGGCCTAAAATGAAGAGGTGGGTCCCACCCCACCCCCTAAGTGTGCCGATCGGACCCAAGGGGGTCATTCCCCATTCCATTTTCTTTTTTTCTCATCAAATTATCCACAATCTTCAACTCTCTCAAGATCATAAACTCAAAACCGATATTTGGAGCAAGAAAACCGAGGTAAAAACCGAGTTAATCACGTTTCCATCTTCGTTTCTTGAGTTTATTTGCAAGAAAATGAGGTTTCAAAGATGAAAACCGATTCTTGCATGATCAAGTGATGTATACGGGTTATACAAGGGATCTTGGTCCAAGAAAGGGGTTAAACGAACCAAGAACAATTTTAGTAAACCATGATAAATCCAAATCATAATGTAATTTTGAAGTATATTAATGCATTCAGTTTTCTTTATAAACAATGTGGTTGATATCAGAGGTGTCTGTCGCATCCCGTTTACGTTTCCGCTGCGGTTGCGGGGTGTTACAATTGTTGTCATCATGTTGGTGATAGCTGTGAAGATTATTTTGGCGAGTGTTTAGAGTTAGATCCAACTGTCAATTTGTATTTGATATTTCTGTAATCGTTATGGATTTTTTTATTTTATTCTTCTCACAATTACATAAAGGTAAAGCACCTTTAATCCAACCCAGTATGTTCTTTTTTACTCGTTTTAGTAGTGCCCATTGCTTATATGTTACAACTTCAGGTCAGGTGGAAAGTTATATACATGAATTGTGCTGAAATTAATTCATGAAAATAATCAGCATAACAATTACAAAAAGTTTAAAACTCCCAAATAGCATATTTATACTTCATACCGAAAGTTAGGGTTGGGACATATAATTTTGTAGGATATATTTCCTTCTGGAAGAGTAACTCCTCTCTGTTCAAGATACGACTCGATAACCGCAACTTGTCTTTTGGCCTCCACCACCTATAAACAAACCGAATGTTTAGTAAGCTGTTCAACGGGAAGTTTGTTTTCTTATAAAACGAATCAACAAGAACAGAAACTTTTTGTTCATTTAGTTAAATGAATGAAAATGAACACGTGTCTCGTTCATTGATTCATTTGTGTTTGCGAACTCCCTCTTATATGGTTGTTTATGTTCGTTCGTTTACGTTTGTTCTTTATGTATTCATCTATTGTTAGGCCAATTACAATTTTGTCTAGTTTTATTACTCTTTTAGCCCTAAAATATTAATATTCACGTTTACTTTTATTGGTTTTTGAAAGTTATGCTCGTTTATATTCGTTCATCTATGTTCAGTTATATACGTGTGCTTATGCTTGTTTACGTTCGTCGTCCGTGAACTGTTTCTAATGGACGCACATAAACAAACACGAAAACGAACACAAACTGAATGTTCATCAAATCATTCATGAGCGAATGGACTTAAACAAACATGAACAAGAAAACATTGTTCATTTAACTTCCCGTGTTCATTGATTTGTTTGATTAAAGTCAAAAGAATGAAGACGAATATGCCCCCTTAATTAGTGTTTGTTTGGTGGCCTAGCTGCAAACTTAGATTGATATCGTCATTAGTTGATGAAACTAGAAGGTGAAACATCATAGATAATAAATAACTTAAAAGAAGAATTTTAACCGGATCATGTAAATGCTCGGTTTTGTGATTAGAAGCATACTTAAAAAACCAAGTTCCATCCCCTTTAACTGATACAGTGACAGGTTTATTTACCACATAAACAACCACTACTTTCCTGAAACAAAATCACGTCATTATTGTCATCATGTCAGAAAGTAATTGCAATAAAATAAAAGTGAGAATGCTACCTTTGGGTGACATGGACCAGATCAATATGCTGTGGAGAAGCAGTGTCGGGATCAGGAATTCGAAGAGCAACATAAGCTTTCCCACGATACAGAGTTTGAAGCTAGCCTGCAAATGCATTAACATAAGACGATTCATTATTAATGAGTCGTCTTCAAGATTAGCTAATAGAGATAGATTTTCCTCCTAGCTCTATCTTTGTGGTCACTTGTTATGGTTCAAAAAAGTCCTTGAAATGCTTCAACTTTATTGATGAAATTAGTATCAATATAATAATTATAGACTGTGACCATGCATACTATACCTCCAGAAATCAGTGTATATTTTAGAAAAACACTAACGTTTGTTGGCCCTTGATCGAACACACCAACACGAGGAGACTGGACAACTTTTTTTTATTATAAAATAGTAAATAAATAATTAAGCTGCTTGATCTTTATCTCATAAATTCAAATTCAAGATTATTGTGTTTAAAAGGTAGTAAATAAATAAATGTGAGATTTAAAAATAAAAATGAAGATGATATAATAATAATAATAATACCTATCGGCTACGGCAAAGAGAGCATTGGAGCCTTGGAAATTAAATCAACGGCTTCTTGTTGTTGTTGGTTACTGAAGAAGAAACGGCGTATCAATTGATAGACCGAGATCATAAATTCCATCCACATCCACATTGTGAGTGAGTAGCCACTAATACTATACTATGATCAATCAACATTGTTGGCAGTGCAACACAAAACAAAACAGGTGGATCCTAATATTGCGTGCGCTACTTCAGTCCCTTACTTTTTGGACGGGCAAAAGCAAGCCCCTCCGTCAATTGAGGGGTAGTTTAGTCTTTTCAAAATTAAATACCGGGTTTAATTCCCTTCATCATGCCTCGTTTCTTAATTGGCAAGATATGAACATTCTCAACCCGTCCCCTATAATTACATGAGAGGAATTTGCAAATTACAGGGTGGTGTTGTGAGTGTAAATTATAGGGTGGAGAGAGAAATGTAGTGATTTTTTTGTAAATTTGGGAAAACTATATTTGCCCTTACTTATTTTAAAATATTTGTTGAATTGGTTGTGATTAGAGAAGAGATAAAACGGTAATGATAAATGTCTAAAATAAGAGTATTTAATTAAACAAGAGGAATGTAGTGTTTTTTATTGTAATTAAAGCATTCCCAATCCGTCCCTCATCCACATCTCAATAATTACAGTAAAAAAACATTATATTTTTCTCTCATTTTCAATTGAATAATATTTTTTATACATTTATCATTACAGTTTTCTCTCTTCTTGTAAGGCCCCGTTACCGTTTCCTCACATTTGGACGTTGGATTTACTCATCAACATAGTTATATTTATCAGAGTTAATAAAACATACACGGAATATAAAAACTTTCATAAAACATTACATATCAAATCATAAAGATGTCTTAAAATATTCTTCTTGTCTTTCAAAATCAAATACAACTTATAAAAACATAGCAGGTCTTTAGATGCCAGGCTTTTATTCTTCTGCCATTTTTCTCGCTCACGCCAGCTGTCGCATCCTACTCACCTGCGTGCATACTAAAAGTCAGCTATGCTGAGTGAGTTCTAGTTAATCATGCATCATACAATACATACATTTACCTTCCATCATGCATCCGAAGATACATAATAATTACTTTACTAATTTACTTTCATTTCATACATACGTATATACTTTCTTACTTTATATTTACTATCCATATTATTAGGGTCTGATCCCTTCCTTTTCTATCTCAGATATTATTAGGGTCTGATCCCTCTTTCCTTTGTCTATCTCAGATATTATTAGGGTCTGATCCCTTTCTTGTCTATCTCAGATATTATTAGGTTCTGATCCCTTTTTCCTTTGTCTATCTCAGATATTATTATGGTCTGATCCCTTTCTTGTCTATCTCAGATATTATTAGGGTCTGATCCCTTTTTACTTCTCTATCTCAGATATTATTAGAGTCTGATCCCTTTCTTCTCTATCTCAGATATTATTAGGGTCTGATCCGTTACTTCTTCTCCTTCGTACATACTGTCTTTTCATACCCGTAACATACATATACTTTCTTTAATTATTACATACTCATATGTTGTACATATATATTTATATCATACACATTCATCTTTCATATTCATACCTCCCTTGTCAATACGTGCAATATCCGAAGATCGTTCACGTACCGACAAGCTTTCCTTCACATACATAACATAATATCTATCACATAAATCAAACATGGCATACACTTACCATTTAAGGTAAGTGTATTAACTACAGAGCCCCGAAAACATAACAAGGAAATGGGGCTAGAAACTCACCTGGATCCTGTTGCGCTCGCCGTTTATCGTAATTCCTTTCCTTAACTGAGCTCGGCTAACTGTTAAATATATTTTTGTTAATTAACCTTCAACTTGATTAAGTTGGTATTTAAGTTAACCAAATTGACTCTAAGTTGGGCTTGTTTATATTAGTTCATGATGATGGGTTGATCTGGTTTAACTATGGGCTTTTCATAATGTGGGCTTAGTTGTTTCAGGCCCAACTGTTCACGATCTGGGCCCAACTGGATTCAGCCCAAAACCCAACAGAGGACTAGTCAACCGAGAACTCTTGGTAGAGAACCCAGCCCGTGACTGAGAACTATGACCGAGAACCCCATAGCCAAGAACCACATGGCCGAGAACCCTAGATCACCGAGAACTCTCGTCATCGATAATTCTCGTTGACCGAGAACTCCATTAGCCGAAAACCCATGTTGACCGAGAACCCCAGACGGAGGCTCAGGTCACCGAGACCCCTGGTATGATGCGTTCAGCTCAGGTTTCTACCTTTAAACCCATATATAACGGCTAACGGTCCATGGTTATACTTTTAATCATCTATAGCCCAACCACCTTAACCGTTTTTCATTCGTTACCTCCCGTTAACCTCACGGCCTCAAGACCTAACCCATTCTAGTCATAAAGGTTGAACCTTTAATCCTAAAACGTTCTATAAGCTAGTCCTAGGGTTTCATTCATAAGCCGTATCTAACCATGAGCCCTTTACGTCCATATTAATCATCTAGTTTGAAGCTTTATGATTTATCTAGGTCCGATCTAGTCTATGTTCAATTTTCATGGCTAACCGTTCATAAAAACGTAACCTTTAAGATCAAGAACATACCTTTATGATGTTCCTAGGTTACGACTTGACTTGTTTGTAAATCTTTATCTTGTATCAAGCTTGCGTATCAAAGATCTATCCGGATTTAGCTAGGTTCGACCTTGGATTCTTGTCTTGCTCTCTTGTGGCCGAAAATGGAAAGTGTTGTGTGTGTTATGGGGGTGTAAGGAGAATAAGATGGATAAGATTGATGGAAATGGAAAGATTTAGTGTTTAATGGGTATTTATACTCCCTTAAGCCCATGGACCTAAGGCCTATCTTTCCTTTTTAGTCCATGATTAATCCTCTTTAATTAGCCTACTCATCTTTCCCTTTTTTTTTTTTTACCATTTTACTACTTATTCCATAACTCGAGTACTTTTCTGTCATAACGAGTCAACATACAATATTATTTATTATTCGAAATTTTGGGATATTACAAGTCTTCCCTCCTTAAAGAGGTTTCGTCCCCGAAACCTAACTATTACTTAAACATACTTGGGTAAAACTTGCGCATCTCTTCCTCGACTTCCCAAGTGGCATCCGACCCCTTGTGGTGCTTCCATATCACCTTCACTAAGGGTATAACCTTATGACGAAGTTGCTTCTTCTTGCGGTCAACTATTTCGATTGGTTGCTCAATATAGTTCAAGTGTTCATCAACCTCAATTTCTATCAATGGCACGTGCGACGTGTCATCAGCCAGACACTTTCTCAGATGAGAAACATGGAAGGTTGAGTGAATTCTTTCTAACTCTTCCGGAAAATCCAGCTTATAAGCTACTTCACCCACACGATCTATAATTTTGAGTGGTCCAATGTATCTCGGACTCAACTTCCCCTTCTTTCTAAAACGAATAATTCCTTTCCAAGGCGAGACCTTGAGCATCACATTGTCGCCAACGTTAAACTCAATCGGTCATCGCCGCTTGTCACCATACGACTTCTGTCTGTCTTGAGCAACTTTGATTCTGGCCTTAATCTGATCAAACTTTGAAGATGTCTCTTGAACCACTTCTAGACTTCCCATTTCTTTCGGGCCAATCTCTCCCCAACACACGGGAGTCATACATCGTCTTCCATAAAGCATCTCAAATGGTGGCATACCATTACTTGAATGGTAACTGTTGTTATAGTAGAACTCTGCCAGATGCAGGTGATCATCCCAACTTCCACCAAAGACTAAAACACAAGCACGTAGCATATCCTCAAGGGTTTTGATGTCCTTTCAGACTGCCCATCGGTTTGAGGATGATACGCCATACTGATGCTTAATCTCGTTCCCATAACTTCGTGGAACTTCTTCCAAAACCTCGAATAAACCATGTATCTCTATCAGACACGGTTGATAACGGTACTCTATGCTTAGATACAACCTCTTTTATGAACAAGCTTGCTAACGTTTCTAACGAGATAGCCTCTCGTATAGGCAGGAAGTGAGCACTCTTGGTCAAAAGGTTCACAATCACCCAAATGGTATCATGGTGTTTAGCTGTACGGGGTAGCTTAGTTATGAAATCCATGGTGATGTGTTCCCATTTCCATTCAGGTATTTCAAGCGGTTGCATTTTCCCATAAGGCTTCTGATGTTCGTCTTTGACTTGTAAACAAGTTATGCACTTACTAACAAAATCCACCGCATCATTCTTCATTCCTGACCAACAGTAGTCTCTTTTCAAATCTTGGTACATTTTGTTGGATCGTGGATGAATCGAGTATCTTGACTTATGAGCTTCATCTAAGATTCGACCCCTAAGATCTCCATGGCATGGAATCCACAACAGTCAAATCTAGTCTTAACACCATGAGTGTTTTCTATAATCTCATCTTGTTGGCCGTAAATTCTTTCTTTCTTTACTAACCCTTCATCTGGTAACACCTCTAACTGTAATTTGATGATTTCTTCAAAAAGGCTCGAATTCATAATCAGTTGGTATGACTTAACTGTTGTAAGGACTTCCTCATTCTTACGACTTAGCGCGTCAGCTACCACATTAGATTTACCAGGATAGTACTTAATGTCGCAGTCGTAATCCTTAATCAACTCCAACCATCTCCTCTGTCTCATGTTCAATTCCTTCTGCTCGAAGAAGTACTTTAAACTCTTATGATCTGTGTAAATGGTACACTTAGTACCATACAGATAATGTCTCCATATCTTGAGAGCATGCACTACTTCTGCTAGCTCTAAATCATGCGTCGGGTAAGTACTCTCATGAACTTTCAACTGTCTTGACGCGTAAGCTATCACTTTTCCTCGTTGCATCAACACGCAACCTAACCCACGATGCGAAGCATCAGTGCAAACAACCAAGTCCTCGTCACCATCAGGTAAAGCAAGAAATGGAGCTTGCGTGAGTCTCTTCTTCAACCCCTGAAAAGCTTCTTCTTGAAACTTACCCCAACTGTATACTATCGACTTTCGGGTCATACCGGTCAACGGTGCGGCTATCTTGGAGAAACCTTCGATGAATCTCCTATAGTAGCCAGCTAACCCTAGGAAGCTTCTTATGTCAGTCGGATTCTGTGGAGTTTTCCAATTTGTTATCGCTTCAATCTTGGTGGGGTCCACCATAATTCCTTCCGAATTAATCACGTGACCTAGGAATTGCACTTCTCACAACCAGAACTTGCATTTCGAAAATTTAGCATACAGCTTCTCCTTCTTTAGAGTCTCCAATACCTCTCTCAAATGTTCAGCATGTTCAGTCTCATTCTTTGAATAAATCAATATGTCATCAATAAAGACGATCACCGATTTATCCAACATAGGCCGACATACCCTATTCATCATGTCCATAAATGATGCGGGAGCATTCGTTAGACCGAATGACATTACGATGAACTCGTAGTGTCCATTCCGCGTCCGAAACGCTGTTTTAGGGATGTCTGCCTCTTTCACTTTCAGCTGATGATAGCCTGATCTAAGATCTATCCGGGAGAACCAACTTGAGCCTTGCAGTTGGTCGAACAGATCATCAATCCTTGGCAAGGGGTATCTATGCTTTACCGTAAGCTTATTTAACTCGCGATAGTCTATGCACAGTCTAATACTTCCATCCTTCTTCTTCACAAATAGCACTGGTGCGCCCCATGGGGAAACACTTGGTCTAATAAAACCCTTGTCGAGGAGTTCTTGTAGTTGGGACATTAATTCTTTCATCTCAGACGGCGCTAAACGGTAAGGTGCTTTTGCGACGGGTTGGGCTCCTGGTACTAAATCTATCTGAAATTCTATCTCTCGCTCCGGTGGCAACCCCGGAAGATCCTCAGGGAATACTTCTGGGTAATCGCACACTATAGGAACATCTTTCATTTCTTTCGTCTCGGCCGTAGCATTGACAACATACGCCAGGTAGGCACCGCACCCTCGCCTTAACAAACCCTCGGCTTTTATCATCGAAATGACGTTAAGCCCGAAACTTTCCTTATCACCATAAACTGTCACCGCACTACCATCCAAGGACTTTAACCTTATTATCCTACTCTTACATACTATCTGAGCTTCATACTCAGATAACCAATCCATTCCCAAAACCACGTCGAACCCTCCTAAGGTCATAACATACAAAGTAACAGGGAACTCATGTCCCTCTAATTCTATCTTACAGTCCTTAACCATTTTCATTATTTTAACCGAAGTGTCACTAGCGGTTTCTACTATAAAAGTTTCAGACACTCGGCAACATTTCATTTTAGCTAATTTACTAAATGGTGTAGCTACGAAACTTTAATTCGCACCCGAATCGAATAATACTGAAGCGGATATACCGTTTACTAGAAACGTACCTGTGACAACATCTGGAATCTGCTTGGCTTGTTCCTGGGTTAACATGTAGGCTATGGTCCTTGGCCTAGTCTGATCGGCATCATTCTTCCCACTCCCTCCGGCACCACCATCAGTGCATTCCTTAGCAAAGTGTCCCGGCTTACCGCACCTGTAACATGCGGGTTTTGAAGTACAATCGGGAGCATAATGCCCCACCTTTCCACACTTATAACATGCATTCGATCCCATTCTGCATTCCCCACCATGAGCCTTACCACACTTATAACAAACATCCGATCCTTTACCCCACTTACACTCACCCCCATGCATCTTTCCACACGTCTTGCACGATCTCTTCTCCCACACTTTCTGTTTCTTATCCTTGGAGTTCCACAACTGAGTACCGGGTCGTTTAACAGGAGCAACCCACTTCTTATCCTTCTTTTCTTCTTCCACCACAACATCATCCGCAGCCAGGTCTGCATAAACCATCTCTGCGAGTTCGACATCAAAGTCAAAGGTAACAGGCTTACTCGTCCTGACTAGCGTGCGGACTTTTTGTGCAATCCCCTAACATAGCACTTAGTTCTCTTAGCTTCAGTGTTGACCATATCGGGCACCAACCTAGACATTCGATTGAACTCGGTGGTGTACTCACGATGAGTCATCGTCCCAGCTTTCAAGTTCAGGAACTTCATCTCCGCCCACTCAACCTCGGCGTCAGCACAGAATTTACTCATAACCAGTTCCTTCAGATCCTCCCACTTTAAAGCTTTGATTTCCTCCGGGCTCTTCCTCTGCTCAACCGATTCCCACCAATACATTGCTTCTTCACCGAATGACTGGGTAGCGTAACCCACAGCTTGATCGGGACGGCACTCGCTAATGCGGATAATTTTATCCATGACAGTTATCCACTAAAGAGTAGTGACTGCGTCTCCCAGACCAGTCAACTTCGGCGGGTCACATCCTTTAAAGGACTTATAGTTGCACCCACCTCGGCCTTTTTTCCTGTCACCGGCTTTCACAGACCTAACTCCACTCGAGGCCTCCCTCTCTTCTTCCTCATATCTCCTACCATCACCAACTGCCCCTCCGGCAGTTCTTTCACGGCTTCCAACAAACCCTCCAGGAGTAATATTCTTTACAGCAGTGGCTGCATCTTGAACAATAGCGGCTTGAATTGCGGGATCCAATTGAACCCCTTCATTGTTGTTCGGATCTCCTCCAGCTGCGCTTCCTTCATCTCCGGTGTTGGAAGCTGTTTCGACCGAAGGTCATTGAACACGACGAGGCCTGCCACGACGCCCAGTGCGACCTCCAGCTTTCACAATTCCTCTATCTCCCACATTTTCTCATGTTCCAGCCATCGTATTCTAAAAAGGGAAAACACAAACGTCATCACTCGAGAAACTATTTAGTACAAGGATAGTAAGGCTAACAGGTAATAACATTGGCCAGCTGTGATTAGCTGATCACGTTACTTTCCGTGTCCTATACACTTCCCTTTATGAGTATATTTGTAATGGTTCTACTTTAAACAGTTATTCAATCAAGAAAATCAATTAATCCTATCCCTATCGTTCACGTATCCTTTCTTCATCATTTAACATACATCATTTAATCATCATCTTACCTTTGCTGAGCTTGCTTGAGCGAAACATGGCATTCTTGGACTGGCATCTTCTTTCTTTTCTTACTTAAATGTCATTCTCTGTTCGAGTCTAAGCATATGGGATGCTTAAATCTCTCGAAATTTGCCCTGATACCAACTTGTAAGGCCCCGTTACCGGTTCCTCACATTTGGACGTTGGATTTACTCATCAACATAGTTCTATTTATCTGAGTTAATAAAACATACACGGAATATAAAAACTTTCATAAAACATTACATATCAAATCATAAACATGTCTAAAAATATTCTTCTTGTCTTTCAAAATCAAAACACAACTTATAAAAACATAGCAGGTCTTCAGATGCCAGGCTTTTATTCTTCTGCCATGTGTCCCGCTCACGCCAGCTGTCTCATCCTACTCACCTGCGTGCATACTAAAAGTCAGCTACGCTGAGTGAGTTCTAGTTAATCATGCATCATACAATACATACACTTACCTTCAATCATGCATCCAAAGATACATAATAATTACTTTACTAATTTACTTTCATTTCATACATACGTATATACTGTATTACTTTCATACTTTATATTTACTATCCATTCTATCTCAGATATTATTAGGGTCTGATACCTTCCTTTTCTATCTCAGATATTATTAGGGTCAGATCCCTCTTTCCTTTGTCTATCTAAGATATTATTAGGGTCTGATCCCTTTCTTGTCTATCTCAGATATTATTAGGGTCTGATCCCTTTCTTCTCTATCTCAGATATATTAAGGGTCTGATCCCTTTTTACTTCTCTATCTCAGATATTATTAGGGTCTGATCCCTTTCTTCTCTATCTCAGATATTATTAGGGTCTCATACCTTACTTCTTCTCCTTCGTACACACAGTCTTTTCATACCCGTAACATACATATAATTTCTTTAATTATTACATACTCATATGTTGTACATATATATTTATATCATACACATTCAAATTTCATATTTATACCTCCCTTGTCAATACGTGCAATATCCGAAGATCGTTCACGTACCGACAAGCTTTCCTTCACATACATAACATAATATCTATCACATAAATCATACATGGCATACACTTACCATTTAAGGTAAGTGTATTAACTATCACATCGAGTATGCACACATCCCCGAAAACATAACAAGGAAATGGGGCTAGAAACTCACCTGGATCCTGTTGTGCTCGCCGTTTATCGTAATTCCTTTCCTTAACTGAGCTCGGCTAACTGTTAAATATATATTTTTGTTAATTAACCTTCTACTTGATTAAGTTGGTATTTAAGTTAACCAAAATGACTCTAAGTTGGGCTTGTTTATTTTAGTTCATGATGATGGGCTGATCTGGTTTAACTATGGGCTTTTCATGATGTGGGCTTAGTTGTTTCAAGTCCAACTGTTCACGATCTGGGCCCAACTGGATTCAGCCCAAAACCCAACAGAGGACTAGTCAACCGAGAACTCTTGGCAGAGAACCCAACCCGTGACCAAGAACTATGACCGAGAACCCCATAGCCGAGAACCACATGGCCGAGAACCACATGGCCGAGAACCCTAGATCACCGAGAACTCTCGTCACCGAGAATTCTCAATGACCGAAAACTCCAATTAGCCGAAAACCCATGTTGACCGAGTTCTCGCGTTGACCGAGAACCCCGTACGGAGGCTCAGGTCACCGAGACCCCTGGTCTGATGCGTTCAGCTTAGGTTCCTACCTTTAAACCCATCTATAACGGCTAACGGTCCATGGTTATACTTTTAATCATCTATAGCCCAACCACCTTAACCGTTTTTCATTCGTTACCTCCCGTTAACCTCACGGCCTCAAGATCTAACCCATTCTAGTCACAAAGGTTGAACCTTTAATCCTAAAACGTTCTTTAAGCTAGTCCTAGGGTTTCATTCATAAGCCGTATCTAACCATGAGCCCTTTACGTCCATATTAATCATCAAGTTTGAAGCTTTATGATTTATCTAGGTCCGATCTAGTCTATGTTCAATTTTCATGGCTAACCGTTCATAAAAACGTAACCTTTAAGATCAAGAACATACCTTTATGATATTCCTAGGTTACGGCTTGACTTGTTTGTAAATCTTTATCTTGTATCAAGCTTGCGTATCAAAGATCTATCTGGATTTGGCTAGGTTCGACCTTGGATTCTTGTCTTGCTCTCTTGCGGCCGAAAATGGAAAGTGTTGTGTGTGTTATGGGGGTGTAGGGAGAATAAGATGGATAAGATGGATGGAAATGGAAAGATTTAGGGTTTAAAGGATATTTATACTCCCTTAAGCCCATGGACCTAAGGCTCATTTTTTTTTACCATTTTACTTCTTATTCAATAACTCGAGTACTTTTCCGTCATAACGAGTCAACATACAATATTATTTATTATTCGGAATTTTGGGATGTTACACTTCTCTACTCACAACCAATTTAACAAATATTAAAAAATAAATAGGGGCAAACAAAATTTCCCCAAATACAAAAAATCACTACTTTTCTCTCTCCACCCTATAATTTGCAAATTCCCCTCACATGATTATAGAGGATGGGTTGAGAATGTTCTTAGAGCATTCTCATCCCATTCCTTATCCTTATCTCTATAATTATACTAAAAAACACTACATTTCTCTCTCATATTTAATTAAATAATATTCTTTATACCTTTATCATTACAGTTTTCTCTCTCCTCTACTCACAACCAATCCAACAAATATTAAAAAATATATAGGGGAAAGCAATGTTCCCCAAATGTTTCCCAAATTTACAAAAAATCACTACATTTTTCTCTCTACCCTATAATTTATACTCACAACCACTCAAAATCTCACCCTATAATTTACATACTCTCCTCACATAAATTTGGGGGATGGGATGTGAATGCTCTTATGGATATAAGAATGGGGGACGATTAACACCTTATACTTAACCAATTTCCCAACTTCTATCTCCAACCTGGAACTTCCTTTCTTCTTCTTCTTCCTCCCACACCCGTAGGGCCCACGGAACCGTGTGTGACATACGACCCACAAAACCGAAAATTATCATGAGCCGAGACATTAATTTTAATGAAAAAGAATGATCGATTTGTGGGATAAAACAACAAATATCGTGAGTGATAGAGAATTGGGTATGTTTGTGATCACATGCGGCAGTATAATATATGTCGGGTCTAGACAATTGACCCAAACCCAACGGATACAAACTACAACAATAGAAGTGTCGACTAGTAAACAAAGTTAAACCTCATGAACTTGACTTAGAGCCTTGCATATGGTCGGACCGAGGTTTGCAATTATAAGTGAGCATTGTTTTCAATTATAAGTGTGGACTAGTCTTGTAATATCTTAACCTTTTAAGTATTTGTAGGTTGCAGTTAGGCTATGTGTAGTGAAGAGGCTACAAAATAGGATGACTTGCGTCATGTGACGCCCAGTTAGCAACGAGAATCATAGTTTTCTTGAAAACCAACTTATTAAATCCTTGTCATTGACTAAATTTAATCAATGGCTCATTTAAGTAAATGGCAATTCGGTAATTGTTGTGAAATGATAAAATTAGAATTATGTATTTAGGGGTAATCTAGGTAAAACCAAATTTTTATCTCTCCTGATATAATATCTCTAATTTATCTCCTATTTACTTCATTCGTATTTTTTTACATTGATTATTATTAAGGGATGTTTTCTGAGTATGCATTTATTATAAAAGTTGTGTTTCAATATCAATAATACAAAATTTGCATTGCGATTTTGAATACATATTAAGTTAAATACTGCCCCATAATAAAGAGATACATATATGTAAATTAACCTTTTGTTTTAAGTTATGTATATGTACATTGTGATGATTCTTAAATGTATAAAGGTAATTAACCAGTCAAACTTTTGTACCTTATTTCATAGGAACTGGTTATTTCTTTAAAAACCACTAATGTAATTTTTAAATTTCAAACTAAAGGTAAAAAACATACATATATGTAATAATATATTTTTTACAAGAGAACTATAAGTCTATAACATCGTGTTACATATATGTAACTCATAGTGTTAACATCATCTTGATCATGTTCATTCATATATGTTATCTAGTTCTTTATCATCGTCTTCATCTTGATTACATATATGTAACCAAGTTCATTATGAACATCATCTACATCGTGATTCTTCATCTTCATACTTGATTCATTAGGCTCATACATATATGTAACTAGTTCACCATCTATATGTTTATTCGTCATGTTCATATAATTAGTGTATTTCCGAAAAGAAGAAACAAAATTCATTATAACATGTACGTAACTACTCACTCCAATATAACACCTACAATATATATTAGGAAAAGATCAAGAGATAACTCTTCTTTAGAAAGAGAACTAAAGAACTAATAATAAAGTATTTTTAATTTATTAAAAAAATATTTTAAATTTTTTTTCTTTCGTCCTTCTTATATGTTGTTATTCTTCACCACAAAAAATATAAAAATAAAAAAAATTAAAAAAAACTCGTTGTAATGCATATATGCAATACGTCGAATTTTTATTAATGCATATGTGCACTAGTGTGTATTTTTTATATGTGCAATAGTGTTGATTAGCATATACAGTATGCAATTGTTTGTATTGTATATGTGCAATAGTGTTATATACAAAAATTAAAAAAAAATCGATATAGTGCATATGTGCATTAATATTGTATTACATATATGTGGTAGTGTGTATTGCATACAATTATTAATGTTGTATTTGCATATATTCAATAGTGTGTATTGTATTGTATAATCCACTTGTGTTGCATTATTTGCAATAAAATACTATTGTATATATGCACTATAATACTACACCGACAAGTTTTTTTTGTATCAATATCATCTTATTAGAAGGAGGAAAGAAAAAAAATCACAAAATATTTTTTAAAAATATTTAAAAATAATTCTTTACTAGTTCTCTAGTTCCCTCTTTAAGAGGGGTTTTCTCTAGATCTCACTCATATATATATATATATAGAGAGAGAGAGAGAGGTTCAAATAAAAAACAATTGTTTTTTTAGAAGTGTGAGAAAACATTAAAATAAAGTACAACACATAAATAGGACACTATAACATGTAAATAGGAAACTATACAACTTTTAAAAACTACCACTCTCAATCACTAGATCCTAGATCCAAAGGTGTACATCATGCTTCTCACAAAACTATTGTTTTTTACATTAACCTTACCATATATATATATATATATATATATATATATATATAAACTCAACTCATGCAAAATCAAGATAGTTACAAAAGCTTGAGGTTGAAATTATATACATGGGGGAACGTGGAACTGATTTTGAATGTATTTTAGTTTTGAAATACACAAGATATTCATCATGCATATCACATATATCAATTGTGTTCTTCACTTTCTGTAGCTTTAATCAAGAATATAATGCATGCATATGCATGGCATGATAAATGAGATCCAATTTACTAATATAAGAAGAATCTACAATACCTTTCTTTTGAACAAACAATAGATTGGTTACAAATGTTATTTCGTCTACCCAGTGGCGGACTCAGGATTTTTTGTCAATGGGGTCCCAATTTTTTCGGTTTACAAAATTTTCGGGCCGGTCGTTATTCGGGTCGGGTCGAGGCAATAAACATAATAAAAACACAGTGTCATTGGAAAAGAGTAAGTAGAAAGAATTTAGATTAATTAGAAACTAGATAGAACATAAACTTTTAATTCATTTTTTATTCATACCCAAAAAATATAAACGTAAGCTATATATATGGTCTTACATACATAACCAAACTGAAAAACTAACTCTAACACAAATAAATGGTCAATTATAATATGCATACACAAAATAAATAATAAAAGAATATGCAAAACTCATGTTGCCATTATATATGTTGCATGGTGATAAAAAAACCAACAAAAATACAGTATGGTGAGGCTTGAACCTGCAACATTTCAAAGGAAAAACAATAGACTTTCAACTAGACCAGATCAGCCTTAATAGTATAAGTTTCAAGTATTAATTATTATGAGGTCCTTACAGAACTTAATATACCATCTCTTAATAATATTTAAAAAATATTGATTTCCTGAGACCCCAATGAGTTCTATATGAGTCTGCCCCTTACGCCTACCCTTTTTGATCTACGACGATATCCATACCTTCAATTCGATTATGATGTTCCAGAACCTTTGAGAATCATAATGTAGGTATGTTGCCATTAAATGATATTTAATAGAGAATCATGAGATAATTGAGGGAGTCTGTTAATTTCCGGAATCAATAGAGTTGATTGGCATTATTAAAACCTAAGAGTTCCTTCGCAAGGTTCGTCCACGAAGGGTGAGTGATGGAAGCCGATTCGAGATGGCTAATCTCCCAAGATAGTAACCCTTTAAGCGGGTTAGACTCCAAAGAAATAATAGAGAGAACAAGACATTATTTTATCAATTTTCTTCTTAACATTTAATAAAACTAACGGTGTGTTCCAGAGACACAGTTATGGAGAGAAAGAAAAGATTTGGGAAGGAATTGGAAAAAGTTTGTGTTCCAGAGTTTTTTTAGTGGAGAGAAAGAAGAGAAGAGGAAGGAGAGGGGAAGATTTACGCTATGTTCCCGAGTTTCATTTAAAGAGAGAAAAGAAAGAAAGGGGAAAGAGGATAGAAAAGAAGGGAAAGAAAAGAAAAACATATGGTTTTATTCCGTGTTCCCGAGTTAAATGAAATGAAAAGGAAAAGAAAGAAAAATTAAACATTTTATATGTTCTCGAGTGGGGAGGAAAGGAAAGAACGTTACATTTATATATTATACCCTTTTATCTACAAGGTATATAATAACATAATTTATTAAACTATACTATTTTAGTAATAATAGATTAATTCAAGAACGAAGTACCTTAATTCAATCATCATTGCTGAAACCATCCAACAGATTAAGTAGTTCCAACATAGTTCTTTGGACCACCCTATCACCATTTACTTCACTGCAAATACACTAAAAATCTTGTCTCATAACCACGTGTGACAAATACAATAGCTTTATGAAAATTTTCTGCGCATTTCAAATGAAAAGATACACATTTTAATACCTATCAAATCGCTTTGTACCAATAGCATAAATTTCATCAATAACAATGATGCAAGGTGATTTCCCTTTTGCAAGTTGAAACGCATCACGAACAAGTTTTGCACCATCACCAATAAACATCTACACACATATTGTGTTTAGCTTGTTTGTTTTAACGTACGCATGCTGCTGTGATTGGGTAATTCAGGACGTATTTGTTTTGTCAAAACGATTCAAACTGTTTTGAATTAGGTTGTATACATAGCGTAAATCTTCCCCTCTCCTTCCTCTTCTCTTCTTTCTCTCCACTAAAAAAACTCTGGAACACAAACCTTTTCCAATTCCTTCCCAAATCTTTTCTTTCTCTCCATAACTGTGTCTCTGGAACACAGCGTTAGTTTTATTAAATGTTAAGAAGAAAATTGATAAAATAATGTCTTGTTCCCTCTATTATTTCTTTGGAGTCTAACCCGCTTAAAGGGTTACTATCTTGGGAGATTGCCTTCTCAAATCGGCTTCCATCACTCACCCTTCGTGGACGAACCTTGTGAAGGAACTCTTAGGTTTTAATAATGCCAATCAACTCTATAGATTCCGGAAATTAACAGACTCCCTCAATTATCTCATGATTCTCTATTAAATATCATTTAATGGCAACATACCTACGTTATGATTCTCAAAGGTTCTGAAACATCATAATCGAATTGAAGGTATGGATATCGTCGTAGATTAAAAAGGGTAGGCGTAAGGGGCAGACTCACATAGAACTCATTGGGGGTCTCAGGAAATCAATATTTTTTAAATATTATTAAGAGATGGTATATTAAGTTTTGTAACGACCTCATAATAATTAATACTTGGAACTTATACTATTAATGCTGATCTGGTCTAGTTGAAAGTCTATTGTTTTTCCTTTAAAATGTTGCAGGTTCAAGCCTCACCATACTGTATTTTTGTTGGTTTTTTTATCACCATGCAACATATATAATGGCAACATGAGTTTTGCATATTCTTTTATTATTTATTTTGTGTATGCATATTATAATTGACCATTTATTTGTGTTAGAGTTAGTTTTTCATGTTTGGTTATGTATGTAAGACCATGTATATAGCTTACGTTTATATTTTTTGGGTATGAATAAAAACTGAATTAAAAGTTTATGTTCTATCAAGGCCGAGACTGGTTGCTGCCATGGTGGACGCCACTCGCATCTTCCTAGAGAGTTTGGTTTAGTCTTAATTGGCCGAAACTGTTGGTTCCAAGGTGGTCGGCAGTTTAGTCTTCCGGCTACAATTGGAGCGGTTTCCATGTCGCGCCATGGTGGTCACCGTTCGAGTCGGACAACCACATGCGGAACAGTTTTAATGGTTCGCCACGGTGGGCGCCATTCACGTGTTCCGGTTGCCTTCGGTTCCTCTGAATTAAATGGTGAATCTCGGGTGTTGTGTGGGCTGTTGTGATGGTGATTTTGGGTACGTTCAAGTTCAAGTATGGTTTTGAGGGCTGGTTTATGGTTTCCATGAGAGGAAACTTTGGGTGAGGTTTTTGGTGCGAATTTGGTGGCTGTTTTTTTGTGCCCATGAGTGAGCTTTGTGCACTTTTTGGACAACAGGTGAATATTCTTGTACTACCCCTTGTTGGTCCCGAAGGACGGAATACCCTTTTTAATAAAAGTAAAATACAAGAATTTTTAATTATGTGATTGGTTGAAACTAGCTTTTAACTTAAGGAGTGGTTTTCATTTGAACTCTCCCTATATATATATATATAATATATATATATATATATATATATAGAGAGAGAGAGAGAGAGAGAGTTAGGTTCAACGGACTCCAAAAAAGTGGGGAACTAGGGAACTTCCTTCCCAACCCTTGATCAATTCCCGACATTCTAATGGTGCACTCTCAATCACCTACATCACATTATTTGTGTAAAATCACCTACAAATCACATTATTTGTGTAAGAGAAAAAAAACCCAAAAAAAATCAAAAAAACTATTAAAAAAATTATAGAAAAAAAAAACCGAAAAAATAAAAAAAGTAAAAAGACCAAAATGTTAATCTAACATCCCCGGCCAAAAAAAATCGAAAAATTAATTAAAAAATATAAAAAAGTAAAAAAAAAAACCAAAAAAAAAACATTTTACGCATAAAACAACAAATCTTATTAATGTTTTTACGTAACAGTTCATTAAGATTTTACATGTAAAATAACACTCTTATTTAACATTTTACACATAAATAACATCTCATTAACGTTTTACATGTAAAACAACATTTTTTTTTAAATTTTGCATGTAAAAATTAATATTTTACATGTGTGCGCTTGTGTAATTGAAGTAATTAAATCATCAGTATAATAGTAACAACTAAGTGCTTTGAACAATCACATAAGGCCCACAAAATTTCGAATTATGCAAAATAAGCAATTAAGAAAATAAACTATAACTAACTAGAACAATACGTCTAATGTCCTATCTTATAGTCACGGCTCTGATATCAATCTGTAGCACCCCGGCTAAAGCGGAATACGTCCGAGTGTGACGTACAGATTACCCAAAACACATGTGACACTATTAAGTGACAATATTACCATTAATTAATTCAAATATCAGTACACAAGTTTGTAACATGGAAATACAAGAAAATTAACATCTTGACCATTTATTAATATAACCTAAGTACTAATGTCTTTGTCACGGCAACATCTTCTAAATAAGGTACCTGTAGCATATATATATATATATATATATATATATATATATATAATAAAGGTCAACTATATGAATAGTTGGTGAGTTCTCACAAGTTTTTTTATACGTATATAAAATCATACAATTCCATGAACAATGTAAATGAGCAAGTAATGTCCTTTCCAACTGGGATGTGCACCAACGTACTTTGATAAGCGCAAGTAAGGTTCTTTCCATTTGGGATTGTGCACCAACGTACTCGGATAATGAGGCCTTTTTCCACTCATAACAACAAATGTATTGAGCGCAAAAAGGGGGCGTATGATCATACTATCTTGAAGTAATCCATGAGCAAGTAATTTGTAGCAAGTAACAAGTAAACACACAAGTCCATGTAGTGAATTGTAGTTTGTAAATAATGATTAAACGAAATTAAATTGTTGATAGGATATATATGCTACCCCCAAAATATGTAAAAGCGTTAAAAAGGAGGTGTGAGAAACTCACCTTGAAGTAGAAGACAAACTTGAAATAAAATCGAAAGTGCATAAATGATACCGAAGCAATGGAACGTCACGAACTAGAATTAAAAGTGCAAAATTAATATTAACTAACGTCTTATAAAAGTAGATAAATCGGGTAGTCGGGATTTAGAGGTGTTGAATGTGCATTTTATTATGGAGTTGGATATTATAATATTATTTTATATGTTAACGAATTTTAACAAATTGATTATTAAATTATTCATTTAATATTAGTTTACATTACAAGATTAATATAAATTTTGAATATTATAATGTGTATGTAAAATTTGATGTTAACGGTATATCTTATTTTTAATAACAATATGTTAACAAGTTTTAAAGTATACATATATATAAATTAAGCTTGTCTTAAACGAACTTGACGGGTTCAAAATCTATAACGTTTATGAAGTTATGGATCTTAACGAAATTTTAGTTTGAAAATTAATTACGTTAGCGTGTTATAAAGTTTAACGATATAATAATTATTTATATAGTATTAATCGGGTTTCTAACGAAAACTTAACGGAAACGAAAGTCGGTTTTAATTGGAAAAGGTAAATATAATTTATAACTAATTTTTATTAAATTTAAAATGTTATTATTTAATTTATAATGATTTTTAAATATTTATTTGATTAAAATAAGGAAAAGAAAAATGTTTTAAAAACAAAGAAACAAAACGTTCTGACCCGGGTTCGAACCCGGGTCCCCTGCCTGATACAAACATGCTCTAACCACTGGACCAGAATGTTTATTGGTATAATGATGGAAATAGAAAATATATCAAAACACTCACAAGTTCATCCTCTTCAATCAAAACCCTAGCTTTCTAATATGTTAATCCATTCCATGTTTGCTTAAATAAGTTTAGGGGTTTTGTTAGACGAGTTAAAGTGAATCAAAAACATAAACCAATTACCTGGAATGATTACGGATTGATGGGTAAACGGGTGTGGCCGAAAAACAACTTTGACGAGCTAATTCATGACTATTGAGAGTGTTTCTGTCACACACCGACTTACGGCCTAGGCGTGTGACCAACAGTTGGTACCGCGTTTTGTAAATGTATCAGAGTTTAGCGGAAGTCTTTTAAAAGTATTAATATTTTGAAATATTAATTTACTTATAAAGCTTTATTTATAATAAAATATTAATATTTCTTTTGAAACATTTTATTAATAAATCTTTATTTTGTAATAATATTTAATTTATTTGAAAAGCTTTTCGGATAATAAATATCCGAGCGTTTTATTTATAAACCTCGTTTGATTTTACAAATCATATTGTTTATAATATTTTAAATAATTAAAACAATGATCCATCTCTACCTTGCGAACATCCACTTTATGAATGGCTCCAATTCTTGATACTTTAATCACCTGAAATGTTAGAAAATACGTCAGCGATGTGCTGGTGAATACGCTGACGCTTAAAATATTTTTCTTTTACTTTATTACCCCTCGAGACTACGCCTGCCTCGGCCCATCGTGGCTTAGGAATAACAAAGTTAAAACAACACATTTATAAATTCAAGTCTCTACTCTAGGTTACCTTAGCAAACACCGCACCGTTCGACTTAGTTAAGTACCCGTAAATATACACAATGATAGTACTTCCCGCGGGAAAACGTCCTACGATCAGGGTGGTGCGATGTGCCCATCGCGTAGTACCACTTATGTAAGGATCCAGACAAACGTATACTACAGCCTGAGGCTAGGCTTATAATCTTATTTATAACGGTTTTAGGAACACGTAGTCCCTTGTAAACAATTTTCATATAACATGTTTGACTCGTTAAAAATAAGTTTGTAGAAGTTTGGGGCGTATTCACCTGTTCGCTTTGGGATCGGCTTCAACACCGTCCGAGGGTCTTTCCCTTGCTATCTTGCACCTACAGTACGAGTATAGCCTTCTCTTTTGGATCAGCTTCAATTCACTGTCCGAGGGTCTTTCCCTCTTCTTTGTTATCTCGCACCTATAGTACGAGTATAACTTTTTCTTTTTGGATCAGCTTCAATACACTGTCCGAGGGTATTTCCCTCTTTTTTGTTATCTCGCACCTATAGTACGAGTATAACTTTTTGTTAGTCGGATATACAATCCGACTTAAGACCTCTAGTCTCTTTTGTAAAATGTTTACCTCGATTTTAATTTCTTTATGAACCTTTAGTTCAAAAGATCTTTTCTTTATTTTAAACCTTTAGTTTAAAATATCATTTCTTTCTTCTCTTTTTCAAGTTAAAAATTCTTTCTTTTAACTTATTTACTTTTCTTTTCTTTCACAAGATAAACCTCTAGTTTAACTTGTTGTCTTTTCTATGTTTCTTCTTCATTAAGAAACGTATCTTTTTATTTTCTTATTATTTAAGAATAATAACTTAAATAATATTATCAACTATAACTCTTCTACTTCCATCTTTTCCTTTTCTTTTATAGAATGTTTGAACCTATAGTTCGACTCATATATATTTTATTTTCACATTCGAACCTTTAGTCCGGCATGTTTTCTTTTCTAAAATCTACGTTTTCCAAACGTATACATAATATATATTCATTATTTAGTTTATATGAACCATATAAACAATATATATATATATATATATATATATATATTCATATTCTTTTACTTATTATTCAAAATGCTTTCAAATAATATTTCTATCTTTATTTATTAATAAAGATCATTTCATTTTCTTTTCTTTTATTTCTTTTCTTTTATTATTATCTTAAATCATTTAAATAATAATTTTGCTTTATCTATAACCAATAATTATATTTATATATTACTCTTTATATAATTTCTTTGCTTTTCTTTTCTTTATTTTTGAGGTATAGACTATACCCTTGACAAGGGTCTAAGCCTTTATTATTTTATTAATATTTTATTCGGGCATTATGCATAACTTGTTCGGTTTATTATTTTCTAAACACACGGGCAGCACTTCGACACTTGCACGTATATCGAGAATCTTGATCACACCTCCTTGGTACGCAAATCGAGGCACGCCGTTCTTCAAATCTCGTCGGCACGCATTTCGAAGCGGGTCATCGGGTCGTCTCGGGTCGGCACGTACTTCGAGGCGGAACGTCGGGTCGTCTCGGGTCGGCACGTACTTCGAGACGGAACTTTGGGTTGTCTCGGGTCGGCACGTACTTCGAGGCGGAACGTCGGGTCGTCTCGGGTCGGCACGTACTTCGAGAGGAAACGTCGGGTATGTCGGGGTATCGTTGGTTTATGGCACGTATTACGAGATATAATGTTGGGTTTTTGGCACGGAAAACGAGGAGGTCGGTGGCACGTTTTACGAGGAAATTTCTAGAGAGAGAGAGTGTGTGTTCTAGAGAGAGAGATATGTGTGGGAAATGGTGTGTGGGAAATGAGAGGCTTGAAGCCTCTATTTATAGGCAAATTTCCGGTTCATCTTCGCGATACGCGATGGTCTAAAGAATAGCCGTCGCGTACCGCGACTAGCTATGGTGAGTCACCATGTAGGTTTGCCACGTGGCAGACGCTGTGCCACGTGGCAACACGTGGCAAGCTTTATGCCACATTGTGACACGTGGTAGGGCACGTGTCACAGTGTCATGGCTTTATGCCACGTGGTGGCTGGTGTGCCACGTGTTAACACGTGGCATGACACGTGTCTGGTTTTCAGACATCTCCATCGCGATACGCGATGGCGTTGCGCCCAAGTACGTCGCGTATCGCGATCGGCCGCGAATTCAGAAATTTTCATTTTTGATACTTGGACTTTTTGAACTTTGATATTTTTTACCCGATATTTTCGTGATGTTACATCCTCCCCACCTTGAATAAATCTCGTCCTCGAGATTGCTTCTTTCTAGAACAAGTGGGGGTATTTCTTTTTCACTTCTGGTTCGAGTTTCCAAGTATACTCGGAGCCTCTTCGTGAGTCTCGCTTTACTTTCACAATATTTAGAGTTC